>NC_059193.1:21281092-21576092 GCF_020615455.1 Coregonus clupeaformis
GAGAGATGGGGAGAGAGAGAGAGATAGGGAGAGAGGGAGAGAGAGAGAGAGATGGGGAGAGAGAGAGCGAGAGAGGGAGAGAGAGAGAGATGGGGAGAGAGAGAGCGAGAGAGATGGGGAGAGAGAGAGCGAGAGAGAGATGGGGAGAGAGAGAGAGAGAGAGATGGGGGAGAGAGAGAGAGAGAGAGATGGGGAGAGAGAGAGAGAGATGGGGAGAGAGAGAGAGAGATGGGGAGAGAGAGAGAGAGAGATGAGAGAGAGAGAGAGATGGGGAGAGAGAGAGAGAGAGAGAGAGATGGAAGAGAGAGAGAGATGGGGAGAAAGAGAGATATGGGGAGAAAGAGAGATATGGGGGAGAAAGCGAGAGGGATGGGGAGAGAGAGATGGGAGAGAGATATGGGGAGAGAGATATGGGGTGAGAGAGATATATGGGAGAGAGAGATGGGGGAGAAAGCGAGAGATGAGAGAGAGAGGTGGGGAGAGAGAGAGATATGGGGGAGAAAGTGAGAGGGATGGGGAGAGAGAGATGGGAGAGAGAGATGGGGGAGAGAGAGAAATGGGGGAGAGAGATATGGGGTGAGAGAGAGATATGGGAGAGAGATGGGGGAGAAAGCAAGAGATGAGAGAGAGAGATGGGGAAAGAGAGAGAGAGAGAGAGAGAGATGGGGAGAGAGAAAGATGGTGGAGAGAGAGAGAGAAAGATGTTGGAGAGAGAGAGAGCGAGAGAAATATGTTAGAGAGAGAGATGGGGAGAGAGAGAGATGGGGAGAGAGGTGGGGGGAAAGAGAGCGAGAAATGGGGAGAGAGAGAGATGGGGAGAGAGGTGGGGGGAAAGAGAGCGAGAAATGGGGAGAGGGAGATGGGGGGAGAGAGAGAGCATTTGTATATCAGGAGGTAAACATTTTACAGAACATTCAGATAGAAGTTAGAACTCTAATACTGTATATATAATTGATCAAATAGGTCAAATAATCCTGACACTTCATGACTTGGTTGTCCTCCTCTCCCATGCTCACCTTAACCGCTGGGGGTCTCACCTGTATGCGGAGGCTATGTTGAGTTCGGGGTGGACTGTAGCAACCTCCATACTGGGCCACTGGGACGCTGCCATCAGATACTCCTTATTCACACAGTTCTTCAGACTGTCTGGGATACGACCTAACAGGGGACAGACAGACGGAACAGACAGACAGGGGACAGACGGACGAAAGACAGACGACAGACCGACAGGGGACAGACGGGGGACAGAGACAGACAGTAGACAGAGAGACGGGGACAGGGGGTTAGAGTGGACCTAAAATATCAGAACACCACACCACTTCAGAATCTCAAAACATGCAGCCATATTCAAGCTATATAAAACCACTGAAATGATTTAATAACCAATGTATAACCAGGTAACTAGTAATCCAAAAATGAGGTTTGAGTGTTAGGGCTTAGTCTTACCAGTGATGGCCCGACGCACCTCTCTGGCTGCCTCCTCTCTGGCCTCGATGGAGGCCTGCTCACTATACCAGGAGGTATGGGGGGTACAGATGAGGTTGGGAGCATCTTTCAGAGGGCCCTGGGAGAAACTACAACAGAGAGGGGGAGTTAGGGTTAGAGAGGAAAGAGTAGGGCTGACCCCATTTAGTCGACTGGTCGATTGGCTATATATACAGTGGGGGAAAAAAGTATTTAGTCAGCCACCAATTGTGCAAGTTCTCCCACTTAAAAAGATGAGAGAGGACTGTAATTTTCATCATAGGTACACGTCAACTATGACAGACAAATTGAGGGGAAAAAAATCCAGAAAATCACATTATAGGATTTTTAATGAATTTATTTGCAAATTATGGTGGAAAATAAGTATTTGGTCACCGACAAACAAGCAATATTTCTGGCTCTCACAGACCTGTAACTTCTTCTTTAAGAGGCTCCTCTGTCCTCCACTCGTTACCTGTATTAATGGCACCTGTTTGAACTTGTTATCAGTATAAAAGACACCTGTCCACAACCTCAACAGTCACACTCCAAACTCCACTATGGCCAAGACCAAAGAGCTGTCAAAGGACACCAGAAACAAAATTGTAGACCTGCACCAGGCTGGGAAGACTGAATCTGCAATAGGTAAGCAGCTTGGTTTGAAGAAATCAACTGTGGGAGCAATTATTAGGAAATGGAAGACATACAAGACCACTGATAATCTCCCTCGATCTGGGGCTCCACGCAAGATCTCACCCCGTGGGGTCAAAATGATCACAAGAACGGTGAGCAAAAATCCCAGAACCACACAGGGGGACCTAGTGAATGACCTGCAGAGAGCTGGGACCAAAGTAACAAAGCCTACCATCAGTAACGCACTACGCCGCCAGGGACTCAAATCCTGCAGTGCCAGACGTGTCCCCCTGCTTAAGCCAGTATATGTCCAGGCCCGTCTGAAGTTTGCTAGAGTGCATTTGGATGATCCAGAAGAGGATTGGGAGAATGTCATATGGTCAGATGAAACCAAAATATAACTTTTTGGTAAAAACTCAACTCGTCGTGTTTGGAGGACAATGAATGCTGAGTTGCATCCAAAGAACACCATACCTACTGTGAAGCATGGGGGTGGAAACATCATGCTTTGGGGCTGTTTTTCTGCAAAGGGACCAGGACGACAAAGGAAAGAATGAATGGGGCCATGTATCGTGAGATTTTGAGTGAAAACCTCCTTCCATCAGCAAGGGCATTGAAGATGAAACGTGGCTGGGTCTTTCAGCATGAGAATGATCCCAAACACACCGCCCGGGCAATGAAGGAGTGGCTTTGTAAGAAGCATTTCAAGGTCCTGGAGTGGCCTAGCCAGTCTCCAGATCTCAACCCCATAGAAAATCTTTGGAGTGAGTTGAAAGTCCGTGTTGCCCAGCGACAGCCCCAAAACATCACTGCTCTAGAGGAGATCTGCATGGAGGAATGGGCCAAAATACCAGCAACAGTGTGTGAAAACCTTGTGAAGACTTACAGAAAACGTTTGACCTGTGTCATTGCCAACAAAGGGTATATAACAAAGTATTGAGAAACTTTAGTTATTGACCAAATACTTATTTTCCACCATAATTTGCAAATAAATTCATTAAAAATCCTACAATGTGATTTTCTGGATTTTTTTTCTCATTTTGTCTGTCATAGTTGACGTGTACATATGATGAAAATTACAGGCCTCTCTCATCTTTTTAAGTGGGAGAACTTGCACAATTGCTGGCTGACTAAATACTTTTTTCTCCACTGTATATACTGAGATCATGTGACACTTAAATAAAGTCCACCTGTGTGCAATCTAACTCATTATGTGATTTCTGAAGGTAATTGGTTGCACCAGATCTTATTTAGGGGCTTCATAGCAAAGTGGGTGAATACATATGCACGCACCACTTTTCCGTTATAAATTTTTTTGAATTTTTTGAAACTATTTTGTGTATGTCCATTACATGAAATCCAAATAAAAATCAATTTAAATTACAAGTTGTAATGCAACAAAATAGGAAAAAATGCTAGGGGGGATGAATATTTTTGCAAGGCACTGTACATGTGTAATGTAAAGAGAGCATGGGTTGAGGGAATAGGGAATGCTTTTCCTAAACAAATGAGGGATTTTGTAACAGACATTTTCAGTCAGAAATGGCTGTAATTATGTTTCAGCTTAAGCAACATGGACAGCACGATAAACATTGTGGTGGTCGCTACAGCAGAGAGGAGAGAGAGAGACAACAGGTGCTAGTCACGCAGTCACTCACTGTCTTTTTTTTTTTAAACACATCGCAGCAAGTCTGAGCCCGGCCCGGCACAATCAAATCAATTGCTGGTCGGACTCCCTCTAGTAATTTGTGTCTTAATTATTAAAGCATCAGACAAGCTCAGTGAATATAGTTGATTTGATTAAAACACATAGGATGTGTCTATATATGGAAAAAGTTGTACAATTTAGACTAATCGATTGGCCGAAAGAACAGACAACTCTTGGTCGACCAAGATTTTGTTTAGTCGGGGACAGCCCTAGGAAAGAGAGAGGGAGAGTTAAGGTTAGAGAGGAGAGAGAGAGTTACTGTTAGAGAGGAGCGACTGAACATCCAGTGTGTGTGTGTACCTGAAGGGCTCTGTCTCGTGGACGTCCAGTGTGTGTGTGTACCTGAAGGGCTCTGTCTCGTGGACGTCCAGTGTGTGTGTGTACCTGAAGGGCTCTGTCTCGTGGACGTCCAGTGTGTGTGTGTACCTGAAGGGCTCTGTCTCGTGGACGTCCAGTGTGTGTGTGTACCTGAAGGGCTCTGTCTCGTGGACGTCCAGTGCGGCTCCTCGTATACGTCCTTCCTTCAGGGCCTGAGCCAGAGCCTTCTCATCCACCAGACCCCCCCTCGCAGAGTTCACCAGGAACGCTCCCTGACGCATCTTCAGAGGGACCACACACAGTGTTAAAGTAATACAAACTCAAATAACTCACTGCACCAATAGAACTGACCTGGGGATGACTGGACTTTAACTATACTTTGTGCAAAGTAACTTTTTTTCAGGGGAACATATAGTTACTATTTGAATACAGATCCCACAAAATTACTACTTTTTAAAACTATTTGAATACAGATCCCACAAAATGACTACCTTTAAAAACTCTGAATACAGATCTGAGAAAGGAACTACTTAAAAAAAGCTATTTCCAAAGTACTATGTAACAATGTTGCTATTGTAATAATCAAAGTTAATACACTTGATGTAAGTGTTGCTGTATTACCTTATGTCACTCATTATGAACATATACAGTACCAGTCATAAGTTTGGACACACCTACTCATTCAAGGGTATTTCTTTATTTTTACTATTTTCTACATTGTAGAATAAGAGTGAAGACATCAAAACTATGAAATAACACATATGGAATCATGATGTAACCAAAAAAAGTGTTAAATCAAAATATGTTTTATATTTTAGATTCTTCAAAGTAGCCACCCTTTGCCTTGATGACAGCTTTGCACACTCTTGGCATTCTCTCAACCAGCTTCATGAGGAATGCTTTTCCAACAGTCTTCAAGGAGTTCCCACATATGCTGAGCACTTGTTGGCTGCTTTTCCTTCACTCTGCGGTCCAACTCATCCCAAACCATCTCAATTGGGTTGAGGTCGGGTGATTGTGCCAGGTCATCTGATGCAGCACTCCATCACTCTCCTTCTTGGTCAAATAGCCCTTACACAGCCTAGGTGGTGTGTTGGGTCATTGTCCTGTTGAAAAACAAGTGATAGTCCCACTAAGCGCAAACCAGATGGGATGGCGTATCGCTGCAGAATGCTGTGGTAGCCATGCTGGTTAAGTGTGCCTTGAATTCTTTTTAAAAATCACAGACAGTGTCACCAGCAAAGCAGCCTCACACCATCACACCTCCTCCTCCATGCTTCACGGTGGGAACCACATGTGGAGATCATCCGTTCACAAAGACACGGCGGTTGGAACCAAAAATCTCAAATGTGGACTCATCAAGCTGTTCTTGCCATTATATGGACTTGGTCTTTTACCAAATAGGGCTATCTTCTGTATACCACCCCTACATTGTCACAACACAACTGATTGGCTGAAACGCATTAAGAAGGAAAGAAATTCCACAAATTAACAAGGCACACCTGTTAATTGAAATTAATTCCAGCTGACTACCTCATGAAGCTGGTTGAGAGAATGCCAAGAGTGTGCAAAGCTGTCATCAAGGCAAAGGGTGGCTACTTTGAAGAGTCTCAAATATAAAATATATTTGGATTTGTTTAACACTTTTTTGGTTACTACATGATTCCATATGTGTTTTGATGTCTGTGTTAGGCATTTTGAAGCTGCAGAAGTGGTCTACTCTAATGTTGTGATTCCATGATCCACAAGTATTTCATTCTAGATTATATCCTATATTGACATTAATATCTGAGAGCCGTCCAAACCATGTGCTTATGATCATATATTTAGACTAATTCAATTAACTGTTGTAATTTTTGGTTCTTCATCAAATATTTGGCAGCCATTAAATAAATATGTTTTAGTTTTTGAATAACTTTCATATATTCAAATACCTTCAAATATTACTTCTTTTTCTGAGACCTGTACAAAATACAACTATGTTCTGCACAGGTCTGATATCCAGACATTGGGGCACAGAAGGAAATGGGAGATCAATGACCATAGGTGTAGGCCGTCATTGTAAATAAGAATTTGTTCTTAATTGACTTGCCTAGTTAAATAAAGGTAAACTAAAATACAGTTTTACTGTTTTTGATAGCATTGAATGAATGACAGATCTCTTGTCTGGCATTTTGTCATCACAAACCTGACGTTTTTAAAGAGACAGTGTACAATTTTCAATGTAATGCATCTCAATAGGAAAATTGTGCTTTTACACAATGTAGAAACCTTATATTCCACAAATGACTTTGTAATTTCAATGACAGGTATTCATATCAACATTTAAGCTTTCATAATAAACTAATGTCTTTACAGTATTACATATTAGTTTCTATGGCACAACATGCTTCAAAAGTAGCTCGAATTCATATAAACTATAGGCTGTATCTCAATCAATAAAAACGTATTTTCTGGTGCTCCTAAATGAAATGTGGTGCTCCTAACTTTAAGTGGGAGCACCAGTGCTTCCAATGAATTGTTTTTCATTTAGAGCCCTGTGCATACCTGTTTGATGGTGAAGTCATTGATGAGGTGGTGGTTGTGTTCGTTGAGGCTGCAGTGTAGAGAGACACAGTCAGAGTGGATCAGCAGGTCCTGGAGGGTAGCCATCCTCTGCAGGCCCAGGGAGCGTTCCACACCATCAGGCAGGTAGGGGTCGTAGAAGATCACCCCGAAACCAAACGCCTTGGCCCGCAGAGCCACTGCTTGGCCCACACGACCTGTAGAGAGAGGACAACACAGGGTTAACAAGTGTTTTCCCTAGAGTATTATGGTGGGGCACAAAGGCACCCAAAGCAAATTCCAGGGCCTCTGGCAGACCCAATTGTTGATTGAAAAGAGGCAAGACTGGGGGACAGTCTTACATTAAAATAAGCTGCTCCGAATCTGCCCATTCTCCACTACCTCCTAACTCCATCAACTTCCATATCCTTGCCCCCAGTACCCCCACTTACCCAGGCCGATGATGCCTAGCGTCTCCCCCCGGATGCGGGCAGCATCGCCGGCCACCTCCCTGATCTGCTCCACACTGGAGGCCCTGGTGCCCTCCCTCAGGGCCTGGTGCATCCAGGTGACCCGACGGTACAGGTTTAGGATTAGACACAAGGACGTGTCGGCCGTCTCCTCCACCGACGACGCCGGCACGTTACACACCGCAATGCCTGGGGGGAGGAGGGGAAAGGGGGAGATGGTGAGATGAAGGAAAGAGAGGAGGGAAGGGGCATAGCTTGTAAAGGCTGAAGTAGGTACACTATTGGCAGAACATAGAGAAGGCCTCAGGCCAGAGAAGTGGTGGTCTGTGTATCTGTTGATGTGTAATATTTAACCGTGTGTACCTGTTCGTCTGCATACTGTGTGTGCGCATCGGTGCGTGACTCACCCAGCTCAGCTGCGGCTTTGATGTCGACGTTGTCGAAGCCGCTGCCGATCCTGACGATGACTCGGAGGCCTTTGAACTTGTCCAGGTCGTCTCTAGAGAGAGTGATGGTGTGGTAGAGCAGAGCCCCCACCGCCTCGTTCAGCACCTACGGAGTTAACGCAGCGTTAGTCAGGGTTAATGCAGACAGCTATACTGCTGGTTGTCCAGTTTAGAACAGAGCTGTTACTACAGCCTTGTAAAGATGGAATCCTTAATGGTGAAACAGCGACATCCATTTGACATATTACAACCATGATGCAAAACGCTTCCCCAGCACTCCTCAGCTCTGCTTCGTCAACAAAACAAAAACACTGGCCGTGTTTTTAACGAACTGCTGCTTATAGCCCCATGAACAGGAAGCTTACACCAACACTGATTATATTATCGTGTGTGTGTGTGTGTGTACGTACGTACGTACGTACAGTTGAAGTCGAAGTTTACATACACTTAGGTTGGAGTCATTAAAACTTGTTTTTCAACCACTCCACAAATTTCTTGTTAACAAACTATAGTTTTGGCAAGTCAGTTAGGACATCTACTTTGTGCATGACACAAGTAATTTTTCCAACAATTGTTTACAGACAGATTATCACTTATAATTCACTGTATCACAATTCCAGTGAGTCAGAAGTTTACATTCACTAAGTTGACTGTGCCTTTAAACAGCTTGGAAAATTCCAGAAAATGATGTAATGGCTTTAGAAGCTTCTGATAGGCTAATTGACATCATTTGAGTCAATTGGAGGTGTACCTGTGGATGTATTTCAAGGCCTACCTTCAAACTCAGTGCCTCTTTGCTTGACATCATGGGAAAATCAAAAGAAATCAGCCAAGACCTCAGAAAAAAAATTGTAGACCTCCACAAGTCTGGTTCATCCTTGGGAGCAATTTCCAAACGCCTGAAGGTACCACGTTCATCTGTACAAACAATAGTACTCAAGTATAAACACCATGGGACCACGCAGCCGTCATACCGCTCAGGAAGGAGACGCGCTCTGTCTCCTAGAGATGAACGTACTTTGGTGCGAAAAAGTGCAAATCAATTCCAGAACAACAGCAAAGGACCTTGTGAAGATGCTGGAGGAAACAGGTACAAAAGTATCTATATCCACAGTAAAACGAGTCCTATATCGACATAACCTGAAAGGCCGCTCAGCAATGAAGAAGCCACTGCTCCAAAACTGCCATAAAAAAGCCAGACTACGGTTTGCAACTGCACATGGGGACAAAGATCGTACTTTTTGGAGAAATGTCCTCTGGTCTGATGAAACAAAAATAGAACTGTTTGTCCATAATGACCATCATTATGTTTGGAGGGAAAAGGGGGAGCTTGCAAGCCGAAGAACACCATCCCAACCGTGAAGCACGGGGGTGGCAGCATCATGCTGTGGGGGTGCTTTGCTGCAGGAGGGACTGGTGCACTTCACAAAATAGATGGCAACATGAGGAAGGAAAATTATGTGGATATATTGAAGCAACATCTCAAGACATCAGTCAGGAAGTTAAAGCTTGGTCGCAAATGGGTCTTCCAAATGGACAATGACCCCAAGCATACTTCCAAAGTTGTGGCAAAATGGCTTAAGGACAAAGTCAAGGTATTGGAGTGGCCATCACAAAGCCCTGACCTCAATCCTATAGAAAATTTGTGGGCAGAACTGAAAAAGCGTGTGCGAGAAAGAGGCCTACAAACCTGACTCAGTTACACCAGCTCTGTCAGGAGGAATGGGCCAAAATTCACCCAATTTATTGTGGGAAGCTTGTGGAAGGCTACCTGAAACGTTTGACCCAAGTTAAACAATTTAAAGGCAATGCTACCAAATACTAATTGAGTGTATTTAAACTTCTGACCCACTGGGAATGTGATGAAAGAAATAAAAGCTGAAATAAATCATTCTCTCTACTATTATTCTGACATTTCATATTCTTAAAATAAAGTGGTGATCCTAACTGACCTAAGACAGGGAATTTTTACTAGGATTAAATGTCAGGAATTGTGAAAAACTGAGTTTAAATGTATTTGGCTAAGGTGTATGTAAACTTCCGACTTCAACTGTACGTGTTTGTCTCATGTCTGAGTGTGTGTGTGTGTGTGTCTCTACCTTCTCGTGGATCTCCTGGGTGGACTGGGCATCACAGAAGGCCACAGTGGCCACGTCTTTCAGGATGGGCATCTCTATGGTGCAGTCACGCCCGTCCAGCAGGGCCACCAGGGGCCGGGGGTGCATGGGCCCATTCAGGATGGGGGGGCGGATGCCTGCCAGGGGAGAGGGGACAGTTAGATATGATTTGGCATTTGAAACATCACTAAATGTTGCATTCTTCTGAAATCTTACGTGCTGATTTGGTTCCAATGGCTGGCTAGGTTGGATCATGGCGCTTGCAACACTTATGGTTGTGGGTTTGATTCCAGCATGGGCCACGTTTGAAAATGGCCATATTATAATCATCAGACTATAAGTGTTTATCTGATGTTTACAGTCTATTTTGAGTTGGATGTTTGCCCAGACAAAATGGCTTCCTTTGGGAATATGTGATACAGTGAAAAACACAGCATACCGCACCATGTTTTTCAGATGTGACTGTCCACTGAGCTTAGTGATTCAACAATCTTCCTGGAGTCAGGACCAGGGCAATATAAGTGACTACTCTAAACACACCACTGCCCTGACCATTAAAACACACACCACTAATGCCCCTTCAAACTCAACCAGGCATGACAATAGCCACTGGCATCATCAGTGCTGGGGCCAGCCAGAGTAGAGTCAACCTGAATAATAACCGAGTCTGACCACCAACATGACTACTACTACCAGTCCAAATTCTCTCAAAGTCAGTCCATAACGCTCTCCTCTCCTCTCATCTCTTCTCCCCTCCACCTCCTGTCCTCTCATCTTTTCCCCTACAAATAGCTAGGGTCTTGTCAACACCAGCACTCAGAGGGAGCACTGAGTAGTGTGTGTGCTATGGTTACGTAATAATAATAATAATATGTAACTGGATCAGCTGCAAAGAGAGCATCTGAGATCAAAGAGATGGGGGGGTTCAAGAGGACACTCACATACAAGCTCAATACATGCAACTCCCCAAGCCTATGCATTCAGACACGCACGCTATGATGACACATGTATGACACCCGCAATGAAGGACACACACACACACACACACCACCCCCATCCCTGACTCCAGCCAGAGCAGAGGATGAAGATGCTTGCGGATTTGGCTGGCTGCAGCGCCAGCAAGGGGTGGAGAGGGGGGCGAGTGGGACTCCTGTTCTGTACACACACACACACACACACCACTGACACACGCCAGACTTTTTGTCCAGTGTGGTCCTGCGCACGTTCGCTCCAAAATTGCCATCTACCACCTAATCATTGAACACTTAGTGGCCAGAATGTGACAAAGCCAGACGAGCACAAGCCTAACATCTGGTAAAGGTCAATAGAGAAATCTGGCCAACAACAGGTGTATGGTTTGGGGGAGGGGAGTGGGGGGGGGGCAAGAAGGGGGGAGTGCATGTGTCTCACTGAAGCATTCACTTGGACAGAGGAAAGTACGCATGCAGAGGCTGACAGAAAGACAGACATGCACAAACCCACACACTCTGTTCTGTGTCATAGTGAGGGGGGGGTCTGGTGGCAGGCAGGGGGTGGAAGACAAATATTTGTGGACGCTTCCAGTGACGTCAGAGTATTTCCCAACACACACACACTGGGCCTAGCTGAAGGCGGCTTAAGAACGTGAATCTGCATCTCATTAAATAACATCAAGCATTTTCCTTGTCTTCATGTCCACATGCTGGAGATCACAATGGATTCACAATGACTGGTTAACAAAAGGCAACCGTAGAAGAACACACACCAGTAAAGTACCCTTGCATACTCGAGGCCTATGGAGCACAAGCATGGCCGCGCACACAATGCAATTCATTCAGCGCTTCATTCATTTTCCCTCCCTCATTTTACTTTCCCTCTGCCTGTGGTTTGAGGAGTGTGAGAGAACAGAGCGAGGCAGAGGTGAGGGGGAGGGGCAGAGGGAGAGGTGAGGGGGAGGGGCAGGGGGATAATGCAGCGCTACTCCACCGAACCTCCAGCCAGACACACACACTGGCGCCGTGTATACATACACACAGTTGCTCAATTCCTTTAACAGCTACAAGGACGCGCGGAGCGAAAAGGAAACGGCACACACACTCGTCGGCAACACCACACCCAAGCCCATATCGCCCCCGCTCCGTCTTCAAGCCCTCCTTCACACACACATTTTACGACACACACACGGAGCCTAACCTTGCATTATGAAGTTAGCCAGCCTGTCTTCCTCTCTCTCACCTCGCTCTCTACCTCTATCGTTCTTTCTCTCTCTCTCTGTCAGACTGTTCTTGGATGGCTAGGTCCCTGCTGTCATCCACACCCAGTCCCTCCCCCACCACCCAGCTCCAATCACAGGCGGCTCTATTGAGGGCCAGCCAACCAGCACTAACCTCATTAGCATAGCTAGGCAGCGACTGGGCTGGGCTGAGGGCGGTTTGGCTGTTGTTGTTTTTTAAAGAGACAGCTGGCCTGTTTCCCTGTAGCCCCGACCCCTCACCCTGCTGCTCTCGCTCCTCTCAGGGGACCTGACTCTTTCAGACAACTCCCTCCATTTTATCTCAACATCACCCAAGAGCTGCATTTTGCACCATTTTATTTAGCTTTGTATAACAGTATAGACAGTACAAACCAGAATGAAGCCAAATATTTCCAGAAATTAATAAGATAACTGGACCATCATTTTTTTTTGTATACACTACAAATGAGGCTTGGCATGACTTGTAATGCCAATTCCAATTTAAAAAATTGAAGAATGACACCATGATACCTTTTCGGTAGGGATGGGCATGGTTATTTGAATATTTCAACATCCAAACGGACGTTAGTATTCGATTACTTGTGAGCATATTTTTATTTTTATATTAATTATATATTTAAAAAAAAATATATATATATATATAGGCCTATTTTAACAATGAAAAGGCTTTGTCTAAAATGTTTAAAAAAGTATTTATGTGACTTTGCTACGTAGCCTACAAGGATAGACCATTACATTAGAAATGTTACTAAAACAACATCTTTATGACCGTTTTTATGAGTGCCCCCAATAAAAAAGATGCACCGGAAGCCTAAACACGTTTCACACGTGTAGCTTGTAGTTATTGTCGGTGAATCATAGCGGCGCTACAGTCAGAGGCTGCATGTATAACAAGTGAAGTGGGAGATTCCTAATCAATGCTCCTCTTCCGCGCCTGCTGAAACAAACAGAGCTCAGCGCACCGGCTCTCTCCAGAGTCGCCCAAGCAAGTTTCCATTGAACTATGCATTTTTTAAAATAGAAAATCTTTAAAACACGTATTTCGACTACTAGGATATCCCCCCCAAAAAAATCTGGATACTATTCTAATAGTGAAATCATTTCAAATGCCCATTCCAACTTTTCAGTTAATTTCTATCTTTGTCAAAATAAACACTGATCATGTTGTAGCCTAATGTAACCAGTCTATTATTCTAGCCTGTCACAGATCGTCATCATTTGTACCTTGCCTTGGCATCGTTCCTTACGGCTCACAGCTCAGACACACCAGCTTAGCCACCCACTAACCCCCCTTGAACTCCCCACAGACAGGAACAGGAAGTGCGATAAGGGCATTGTGCTCTCTCTCTCTCCAACTGTCCCAAACCCATCACTTCACTAACCTACCTGCCACTCTTCACACCAATAGGCTAATTATTAATTACAGACTTCCCATATCAGCAGCTGATGTAAGTCAAGTGCAAACGATTAGTCATAGGCATGTGACAAGTCAGTAATAATACATTCAACCAATTTCAGGTACACATTTTTTTTAAAAGACTGCACACATCCTTGAGCCCAATCAAGACATCTCTGGAGGAAGTTCTGATTGCACAGTATCCGCACTGTATTAAACCATTTCGGAATGTGTGATGTTGGTGTGAGAATACTCATTGCAATTTGACTATAACGAATTGTAAAATCCTAATATTCAAATACCCTGAATGTGTGTAATATGTACGACCTTGTATGTGTATAAGTGTAGCGAGTGTACATGCGAGTGTCTCAAGGCTCCTTACCCTCACAGATGCGGTCGAGTCTCTGCCGCTTGACTTTGTGCTTGTCCATTAGAGCCATAAGCTGGCTGTCCTAACCCAGGACACAGCAAAACAACAGCACAGAGCACTAAGGAGCCCCTTCAACAGAACACCAGCACGAGAAACCACTACTGCCCACTGAGCAACACCTGCAGAGAGAGAGAGAGGACAGAATTGTTGTTACCTGTTAAAATGTGAAAGGTTTTACTAGTAGTCATGTCTGCTGTAATGCATTTTTTCTGCAACTTGGATTGCTCCTTTTGTGCCAATAAAGTTAGACAGAAATTGAATTTGAGAGACAGGGAGGAAGGGATAGTTACTGCTGCAGGATAGGACCTTCAACAGGTTAGTTGTAGAAATGTGGTTTCAAGTCCTAGCAGGCTAAAGTAGTTCCAATAACACAGGGTCCTATGGATGAGGCGTCCACTAAACAGATGATAGGCCTATGTTCTTACACAAAATAATATAGCATACATTTAAGTATCTACACTTGTGATGTATAACATTACATCAAAATGAATGAAACCATGACTAAAGGAACTGACAAACAGATAAACACATGCCCATGTAGTGTGTTATTGGCGAGTGTGTATTCTGCCTTCTGCTTCCTCTGTGGTAAATTCAAACCTAGGGCCTGTTTCAGTACTTTGAAAATGCATACATTCTTCTCTTCCTAATGGTTATACCTGCTCTGACATGACTGGATTGGTGAAAGCGATGTAGATTAACCCTTACTTTCACCTATCCAATGGTGTGAGATCATGGCTGAATCTCAAAACGAACACTTGGCCCCTAAGCCCTTTATCAAGAGGCGAAGTGTTCAGTAGGATATTTAGCCAATGATTACCTAATCGGGACAGACAAAGGGATGGTGCAGCTTCAAAGTATTTGACCAAGGCCGTAAACCGAAAGACTAGCAACCATATGGAGGAGTGGCAGACTTACCAGCAGGAGAATCCGCTCAGTGTCTGTTCTGTCTGCGTTTCACAACGTCTGTTCAGATCTCACTGTCAAGCAGACAAAACGGTTCCTTATTATCAGAAGGTCTTCTTCACTCACGCCCTCTCAAACAAACTTACTTTGATTAGATAACATATCAGTCACTACTAGTCTAGGCCTAAGCGATATAAATAGGTGAGTGCTAAACATGGAGTACTTTGGGTTGTTTGGCAGAAAGACGACGTGAGGCCTTATAACAGAAAGTGTTTGTGGAACAGTAGCTAGGCCTAGATCACTGATTGATGAAGACTGGTGTCTAACAATTTGGACAGGGGCAGGGGTATATTATATGCCATATTATAAAGAAGGCATACATGTGTATGTGTGGGCTGGGTGGTAACCTAGCGGTTAAGAGGTTGGGCCAGTAACTGAAAGGTTGCTGGTTCGAATCTCCGAGCTGACTAATTGAAATCTGTGGATGTGCCCTTGAGCAAGGCACTTAACCCTAATTGCTCCTGTAAGTAGCTTTGGATAAGAGCGTCTGCTAAATGACTAAAATGTGAAACGTAAATGTAATGTGTACAAGTTTGGCTAGGCCTACAAACTGGACTCCAACATAGAGAACAGTGTTAGTTATAATTATCTAATAAATAATATCAATTAAATCTAATACCTAGCTATGAGACTTAGCTACAAAGAATCACAATCATTAGAGTTTGAGAAGTTGGGACAACATTCCAATACCTACGTATATATGCAAAAAGTAGCAATGACATTTGGAAACCCATCACAAAGTAATCAACAGACAGTGGGTTATGGAAACAATGGCAGTTTTTATATAATTGATACAAAGTATCCAATACAGTTGTTCGCAAGCCAAAACCATTACCACATGTGGCTGCCAAAGATTAGGCCTAACTACATTTCACTATCCCTTCAAACTCGAATAGCTAGCTACAAGTTTCAAAACTCTGCACAAGACGATATGCTAACTAGTTAACTAGCAAGCTAGATGGCTACTAATAACAACCGTTATCGCATCTGGCTAGTTAGATAGCTAGTTAGCCAGTAAACGAACATTAGCTAACTAACGTTAGGCAGCTAACTGTGCCAGATAAACAAATACGTATGATCGATAGGAATCATACTTGAATTAAACAAAACGCCCTGTAAAGCATCCCAAAAATACACACGAAGTTCTCAACCTTCTGATGGCTAGTTTATCTTTTATCAAGCATATCAATCTACCGTTGGATGGTTAGCATAGCAAGTTAGCTTGCTAGCTATCCTACTGCGTGTAGGAGATGCGTACTGGGGAGCCAATTTCGTCCGATTCGCTATCAGCGAATGGCGCTACAATGTGAATATCTGAAATGCAGTAACACAAGAACACCGGGAAACGAGTATATCCACAACGTGCACGTTATGCACGCATCATTCGCTACCCCGGTAACCTAGTAACGCACGAGCGGCGGATTATTTACCCCAATAATTGTAATTCGGTCGTGTTGAGACAGTGTCTGGACAGTGTTCGTGCGTCGGTGGTCTTCCCTCTCTCCCGATCGCCATGAAATCTAAGAAAGAGGAAGTCGCAGGTTCATGGGGGGTCAGGCCGCCGTACACAGCGTGTGACGGGCAGAGTGAGAGGTACCAGTGCACTGTTAGGAGGGGAAGGCAGAGCGCCCTCACCTTCCATGGCGGTGGACAGACAGCACACCCAATCGCTTTCTCCATAATAAAGTACTTCATGTTCATGATGGACTGGATAAACTATTACGATTTATCATGCAATATTCTTTAGAGGAAATTTTATATTTTTACAGGGTCACTGCCCTATGTTAAGTTAATTAATATAGAGCAATGTATCATGTATTGTTGTGTTTTGCCTTCAAACAAACATCCCCCCTCCAGGGCCTACTCGAATAAAATAACATCTGTTATATATCAATGATCTGTCCAATCTTTAGAACGTTTAGATAACTTTGAGTGACCACCAGGTGTCACTATAGTGAATCATGTGTCCTATGCTCTCTGGATGTTTCAAGCATTTACTTGAGGCTAGACTACTAGACTGATGCACCATTCTCAGGTGGATGTTTTCATGTTGACATAAATCTTGGAATGAAACAGGCTACATAAAGAAATCTTATCAGAAACCTGTCTTCCTAGGTTATCCCATTTGATGCCTATAAATATGCAAATACACACCCAATCTTAACATCTATCATTGAAAGAAACAGGACAAGTGATTTTTTTCTTGCAAAATTATTCTCTAATAAACTTTATTTGTACACAAATTGTGTAAGACATTTCCATCTGAAAACATAGGCTAAAAATCATCGCTCGAAAGGCCACCAATCCTCTACATCTCTACTGGTTTCTTCTCACACCCTAATGCTGCGTTTAGACAGGCAACCAAATTCGGATCAATAATTGGTCTTTTGGCCAATCAGATCAGCTCTGAAAAAGATTGATGTGAAAAGATCTGAAATGGTCAAAATACCAATTTGTGAAAGAAAAATATCAGAATTGGGCTGCCTGTCTAAACGCAGTCACACACTCACACAAAATGGTTTCCACATGTGACCACTGTACAGTACATTACATAGTGCCCTATAGGATCCAACTGCAGCGTCCAGTCAATTATTCAAATCCTATTACAGTGCAAGTGTGATCTGTTCATTAGTAGGAAACTGAATCAGAATGGACAGACTATAGAAATATAATGTAGTATCTAGGTTCCATTTCTATGAGAGACCAAGAAGAAAACATCTGGATGTTATGCACAAAAACCAGTAGAGCAGAAACACCTCTTTTTTTACACTCCGCTTAAGGCATGATTAATGTACAATATTGAATTCATCCAATGGTGGAAAACAAATTAATGCATTGTCTAAGAAGCAAGGGAAACAGAAGCAGTAAAATATCAATTTACCAGCTATGAGGAAAGCACATGGGTACCCTCCTTGATTCCCTTTACAGGTGTGTGGGTATTCCACTGGGCCAAATCAACTGCGTCAGAGAGCGCATTAAGCCTACACCCATGAAAGCAGACGTGTGTGAAAGCTTTTCAGGGGGCCTTCGGCAACTCAACTGGCCATACGTTCTGGAATGTATCCTGCCGACAGGAGTGTCCATCGCAAGCAACCTGCATCATCATTTTTATAGTTGTCGTAATGGTAGCACGCCACTACCCTGATTATTAGAAAGCGTCTATTACGTTATGTACCTTCAGAATGCATCATGTCTTAGCCATCTCCATTATTACATAATGTACCTTCAGAATGCATCATGTCTTATCCATCTCCATTATGTTTCTGGGTATATACATTTACCCACAGAGTATGGACAGGCAGAACGACAGAATTGTCCTGAAATGCTGAATAAAGTGAGCTTGTTGAAGTTGCTCTAGCATTACACTAATGCTAATATTGATCCTTATTAATCTAGTCAGCCAGTGATATGAAGGGCTCCTAATGTGGCCCCTTTGAGTGGGGGGGGGGTAATATGATGATGATGAATGCAGTCAATCACACACAGAGCACCAGGGAACTCTTTCAATTCTCCTCAATGAGGTTCAAGTCCAGTTCTGTGCAGTCTCTCTCAAACACACTCTGCTGTCCGGCCTCTAGCACACCCATATTTGTGTTCTCCTCTTCCTCACTTTCACTCAGTGGTCCAATGCTGGTTCTTCCCAGGTCTGCAGGGGAGAAGGCTCCTCTGAAGTCCCCTGGAACAGGCTCTAGACACATATAGACAGCCGCTCCACACACCAGGGGCTCCCCACTGCGAATCTACCCACAGAACAGAAAGACAAATACTTAATATCTTCAGCATTTCCCAGAAAAACAAGTTTATCCACACAACTCAGCTTTATCTGAAACTAATAAGCCTACACCCATGAAAGCAGATGTGTGTGCAGGCTTTTCATGGGGACCTTCGGCAACTCAACTGGCCATACACTCTGAATAGTGAGCTTGTCGAAGTTGCTCTAGCGATACAATAACGGTAATATTGATCAGACAGTGATATGAAGGGCCCCTAGGAACTTGCCAACAGCTTCTAGCATGTTTCGGTGGTTATTCAAACACCATTTGAGAGTAATGCTTGTCCTCCATGTTCTATTGGTTTTCAAAATCAACATTATTTTATTGTCCAGCAGCCAAAGGCATAATCCTAGCCATATTAGTAACCTATGCATCTTTAGATCTCACCTTATTTTCAAATTGATATTTTCAGCTCTGTCACATGAAACAGCTTGTGCATATGGTGCGCTTTTGAGAATGGTGTTTTCCCACTAATTGCATGTTGGAACACACGAAAAGCCTACAATCACATGCACATTTTTGAGCTTATAAAATAAAGAAAACATCAACATTTTAAGCCAAAGCTGTCTGATCGGTTGAATCAGCCTCATTTATTTTTTTAATGTGCAGTGGTTGTATGAATTTTGGATCGGTTGTCCCAAAACTCTCCCAGAGTCTGTTTTGAACTGTAGACATAAAAATATAATATTTTGTAAAGTGGTACCTTGCATCATACAATGATGTAAAAATGGTGTTACAGAACAAAAAATCAGTCCTAGTTGTCCAAAGGACAAGCTGCATTTTTTTAAAATTGTCAAACCCTGGTGAGAATGTCCACCTTTCAAATGAGACCGGTCTATGCAAATCATATGTAAATGCATCTGTACATGCACTGGCCATTTCCCCCCATCCTGTTCAGAGACCCCAGTCAGAGCCAACTCGGAGCTGTCCCTTGGTATTGTTACACTAGAAAGGCAGCCATTTCATAAACCACCACCCACCATCTTAAAACATGACACAAGGAGACACACAGCCAGCTAGCTGCAGACCCAGCAGCAGCAGCTCCAGTCACACCCACAGGTCCCACGCCCAGAAGGCCATACAAACCAAACGGGGCTGAGAAAAAAAAAAAAGACATCATTGAGAAAGGAGAAGTGATGACATCACTCCCCAGAGCAGGAAGTCAGTAGCAGTGGTTAAATATACATGGCTGGGGTGGTGGTCCATAGAGGCAAGACATTTGGCATGGGCACATATTAACCTTGTCCCTTCCAGGCTCATTTGCTACCGCATATAGAGAGCCTGGTAACACTGCAACAAAGTGGGACTTGAAAGGAGCGTGGCTTAAAATAAAGGCGGGAGAGGGACCGAGCCTGCTACAGCTGTATTAGATGGGACTGAAAAATTTAGAAAATCACCAAATCAAAAGAAATGTTCCATCACATTGACAATATTATTTTTGCAAAGCCCAATTGAATCGGAGATGGGGTATATAAAGTTTGTGAAAAATATTTATAAGATTCGTACTTTCAGATTTTACGAATTCACTTCCTTGTTTAAATAATAATAATAATAATAATAATAATAATAAGCCATTTAGCAGACGCTTTTATCCAAAGCGACTTACAGTCATGCGTGCATACATTTTTGTGTATGGGTGGTTCCGGGGATCGAACCCACTATCTTGGCATTACAAGCGCCGTGCTCTACCAGCTGAGCTACAGAGGACCACACTTCTCGCGCTTTGAAGTCCACTATGTAGGGGGAGGTTCTAAAGGGTTGCGCTAGATGATGATGGACAGAGATCAGCTAATATTCAAATTGATTGTTTTGTCTGCTCCTGCCATAGCCTTCATTCAAGTCCCTTTCTGTGGCGCCGTTGAAGCCAGACGGTTCGATAGAGAGAGTGCCGGCTGGTGGAAAAGATCAGGCACATTTCAACGATTGGACACATAGGAATGCAAGGGTCAGCCCAAAAACACACATGGCTGGTCAGGGCAATGTGGTTCCATGGCCAGGCAGCACAGTACCGACAACGCCACACCCTGAACCCAAATCCAGACTGGTCCGGTCTGGCTGGGACAGGAATGTGAGAGCAGTAGTTCTGGCTCATGACGGGAGGTGGAGGGGGCGGGGGGAGAGTCAGAGAAACAGAGGCCCACTTCTCCTGGCTAATGACCCCAAGTTCCCAACATAAAACACTCTGGTCTGCGGCGAGAGAAGCAGGAGAGCTGGGGGGTGTGGGATGAGGGGCTGCAAATGACGGAAGTTTGCTCTGACTCGAGGAGAACTATAAACAGTTTCTACCAAAATTGCGCATTGTGTTATTTTGAATCCTCTGCATTTCTGAATAGGCCTTACAATTGTTGTACATCTCATCAAGCTCACCGGAGTCATCTTGCTGAAGTCCAGGCCAGGCCTGATGTAGTAGGGCAGAGTGTCCGGGTCATGGCGTCTCTTCAGGCCGGGCTTACGCAGGTCACAGGGCTGAGAGTGGCAGCGTGGGAGACAGGGGGGCAGGTCGCGCCTCGAGGACGACGGGGAACTGCAGGCTGAGGAGGGAGAGGGGGCCGGGGGCTCCATCCCAGGGTAGCGAGGGGATAGACCTGGAGCAGGAGAGGGGGAGGGGGAGGGCCGGGGAGGCAGGATGTGCACAGGGGACAGGGAGAAGCGGCGTTGCTGCAAGGGCCGACAGGAACCCAGTGAGGCCGGGGAGGAGGAGCAGGAGGAGGGGGCGGGGAAGAAGCCGGTGCAACCCCCCCTGGGCGGGTCATAGTGGTCCCAGGGACAGCCCCAGGGGAGAGGGGAGTCAGGGGACATGGCCAGGCTGAAGAAGGTGGGGCTGGAGGAGGAGTGCAGGGAGGAGGTGAGGGAGGAGCTGGGGCCTCGGAGGGGTACGGAACCCACCAAGGAGCCAACCCCCATGCTGGCCACACCCCCTCCACTGTGGCAGCGGCGCTTGACTGGGGTCCAGATCTTGGAGGCGCTGGGGCGCCAGGGGGTGCGGCAGTGGGACAGGTCTTCGGGGACAGACAGGGAGCGGCAGTGGCGTTTGGGAGGAGGAGGGGGCGGCGGCGGGGAGCTCTGCAGGGACAGGTCTGTCACAGAGGTGCTGGGGAGAGGGAAAGGCGTCCCGAGTGGGTCCAGGGATGACAGGACAGAGGAGGCATCCTGCAGGTGGGTCTTGGAGGATGGGAACATAGACCAACTGCTCTCTGGAAGTGAAACAAACCAAAGATATGAATCAATGTAGGCCCTTCCCCCAGTTAATGATTGAACCTGATCTTTGAATGAGGCCCTTTTATTTAAAAAAAGTTTCAGGAATTAATAGATCCTTACCTGGAGTCAACCCATACCCGCTCCAACACATAGTGGGGCTGGAACCCACTTCAGGCAATGACTGAAACAGCAATGAAGAGAAGGGGATTTAAAATGACAAAGGCAACCCTTATGGCAAAGGGTAATTCCTTATGGAAGAAGTGCTATACAACAACTCGTGTGTGTGCGCGCGCCGCATGGCATGCTCACCACGTTGAGAGAGAAAGACCTGTGGTAAGGGGGCTCCTCCAGATTCTGTTTGCGGAGTTGCTCTGTAATGAGCGTCACCATGGCGACTTGCAGATGCCAAGGAGGAAGGGAGGAGGAGAGGGGGGGATTGGGTGTTTGTCAGGCCGTCAGACTCCTGGCGAGGTATGTGGAGTCCCCTCCGCACCTCAACCGGCCAGACAGACCCTTCCAACCTCACTGTGACACAGTCATCATCAACATCTTGTTCACCTCACCTGAAGAGAGAAAATACAGCATTTAATGCTGAGTAGTAAACTCACATTCACATGACTCATTTTACCAGGATTTGATTAGCATGTCAAGGAAAATCATAGCATCACAGATACAGAATGATTTGGAGCGTGAGTCAATTTCCCCCAGAAAAACAAGTTAAAGGATTTCCCAATTTATCAGGAAATGCCCATCTTCTAATCTCTCGGCTGTGCTTTGGGTCCTAACAGGAAAGTGTGTTTAAACCTCGTTTGAATCATAGTGTCATTAGTCTACTTATTAACTTAGTCCTCTTAAAAGAGGTTAAATAAAGAGGTTGCGAAACTCAGCAACGCAGGTCACTGTAAAACAAGCAGCTATGTTTACACAGTTTTGTGAGAAGAGAAAACCCCCAAAAGAAGTTTGAGTGAACACCTAATGAGTGTGTTCTGCAGACTTCCCAGATCACAGAGCTAGGCGATATCAGACACAGGCTAGGAAATTGGCTAGCTAGCTAGCCATCTGGTTGCCTAAGAGAGATAAAAGTTATTCAGACACAGATTGAGAGTTTTGGGGAATAGCCTACTACAGCACATTATAGTCAAGTGGGTCCATTTCAACAATGAGTGATAAGAGTGTGCCGACTGTAGAGGGCCATGAGAATGGAATGGGGAGGGAGCGGGCGAGGAAAAGAGGGGGAGGATGGGGAAGTGTGGGAATTGGAGGTGAGAGGGGCCAAAGGCACGCCATGCCTGCTCTGTGAGAGAGACACAAGGGGGAAGAGAAAGTGGACAACAGGACTAGAAGAAGCTTAAAATGACCAAAACACAGAGCACAAACAATATGCACACAAGGAGCAGAGCACCACTAGGAACCATGCAGTGACATGCAAAACAAGGTGCCAGTTCATAGAGTTCACTGACACATTCCACACCGTACGTTTTTTTTGCACGCAAATACCAGTCGTCAACTTTTAAACAGATGTAACAGTTATTGACACTAGACACACCCTACGGGGAGAAACTGACTCTGCTAAGGCCTATACAGTACCACACCAAATAAGGGGGGCAACAATGCAAATAGTCCAGGTAGCCATCTTATGGCTTGGGGGTAGAAGCTGTTTAGAAGCCTTTTGGTCCTAGACTTGGCGCTCCGGTACCGCTTGCCGTGCGGTAGCAGAGGGAACAGTGTATGACTAGGGTGGCTGGAGTATTTGACAATTTTTAGGGCCTTCCTCTGACACCGCCTGGTATAGAGGTCCTGGATGACAGGAAGCTTGGCCCCAGTGATGTACTGGGCCGTACGCACTACCCTCTGTAGTGCCTTGCGGTCGGAGGCCGAGCAGTTGCCATACCAGGCAGTGATGCAACCAATCAGGATGCTCTCGATGGTGCAGCTGTATAACTTTTTGAGGATCTGAGGACCCATGTCAAATATGTTCAGTCTTCAGTATGCCTGCCCATACCATAACCCCAACACCACGGGGCACTATGTTCACAACGTCGACGTCAGAAAACCACTCGCCCCACACAATGCCATACACGTGGCCTGCGGTTGTGAGGCCGGTTGGACGTACTGCTAAATTCTCTAAAACAACGTTGGAGGCTGCTTATGATAGAGAAATTAACA
The DNA here is from genome assembly GCF_020615455.1 of Coregonus clupeaformis. Classification (NCBI taxonomy): domain Eukaryota; kingdom Metazoa; phylum Chordata; class Actinopteri; order Salmoniformes; family Salmonidae; genus Coregonus; species Coregonus clupeaformis. The sequence goes on from NC_059193.1 coordinate 21,304,952, forward strand.
TTAAAATCTCTGGCAGGAACTCTGATGGACATTCCTGCAGTCAAAATCAAATCAAATGTTATTGGTCACACATATTTAGCAGATGTTATTGTGGTTGTAGCGAAATTTAAATTTTAGTCATTTAGCAGACGCTCTTATCCAGAGCGACTTACAGTTAGTGAGTGCATACATTTTTCATACTTTTTTTTTTTCATACTGGCTCCCGTGGGAAACGAACCCACAACCCTGGCGTTGCAAGCGTCATGCTCTACCAACTGAGCTACACGTGGCTTGTGTTGCTACCTCCATCAGCGCAGTAGTATCTAACAAGCAAAGTTGCTTAGGCGCTAGAAGCAGAGCAGCCATGTCTGTCGGCGCCATCTTGCCATCAGCATGCCAATTGCACGCTACCTCAAAACTTGAGACATCTGTGGCATTGTGTGGTGTAACACTGCACATTTTACAGCTGCCTTTTATTGTCCCCAACACTAGGTGCACCTGTGTAATGATCATGCTGTTTAATCAGCTCCTTGATATGACACACCTGTCAGGTGGATGGATTATCTTGGCAAAAGAGAAATGCTCACTAACAGAGATGTAAACTAATTTGTGCACAAAATTGGAGAAATAAGCTTTTTGTGCGTATGAAAAATGTCAGATCATTTATTTCAGCTCATGAAACCAACACTACATGTTGCGTTTATATTTTTGTTCAGTGTAGATGACTAAGAGCAAGGTCTCTTCCTGGTTTTGGGAACTATGGGGAGTTCTCACCTTCCAACTACCTACTGTTGCTTTAAGTGCTTAGGGCTATGTGGCAAGAGAGCATTTTATTGTGGGTAGCACTAAATATGGACTAGCCATCTCACAAAACTTAATTTGACTTAGTTTGTGGGTGAACCATAACAAATAAACATTAGATTTCAAACCTACCAAGCAGTTAGAAATGCTAATGACTAAAACGTGCATGGTAATTTAATATATATAGATTGTTCGGGTTAAATGGCACGTGTGCCACTCACTGACTAACCTATACAGTTTAGCTAACTAATAACCAGTTCAGAAATACTTTATCAAGTTCTGGCAACCCAGCTAGCAGGCAACTTTTTTTGGTTGTTATCAAAGCAAAGAAAGTATCTCAAATCAATAATAAGAGTGGTAAACCAACTCGAGCCAGAGACTTAGCTCAGTTCTCCATCTTCTGATCTAGCTAGATTATAGCTAGTTACTAGCTAGTAACTAATATACATATCAGTTGGCTAGTAGGAAAGCTAAACCTACTACAACAGATGTGATGACATTGGATTGTTGCTTGCTATGAATAATTAGTTGCAATATGGCAAGCAAATTGCAAACAAATTAGTTCGATTTGGTCATCATTACCCCAAATACGTAGCTAGCAGCTAATGCTTACTGCAAAAGGCATCTGGCTAACAATGATTAACGTCACAGGTCGCAAGCTGTGGCAAACTAGCTAGCTGTCAGTGTTGGCTAACACACTGCTGTATCACCACAAGCATGTCTAGCTAGCTGTCCATGTAGCTAACGTTAGCTTGACAGCAATCTAGCTAGCAAGCTAACTCTAGCTAGCATGAACAAGCTGCAGCCCATGGGAAGTGACCGTCCTTCACGGTTATTGCAAGATGGGTAACAGTTCGTCAAATTGAAGTCAAAAGTTTATTTTAGTTCAGCTAACTCCAAGCCCTTTCATAAGCTTAACCTAATTCTCCAAACCTGTTACATTAATTATCCTAACCTGCTACGAATAGTAAATTATGTATCCCATCTAGACATAAACCCCTATCACTCAGCTGTTTGCTAGCATTCTAACTATGTTTTCATGCTTACATATTTAATTTTCAAAGTATCTGAAGCCATTTTACATAACAGTATAATAAAATTCTGTTGATTATTGACAGCAAACCCAGATTGTGCTTCGAAAACTAGCTACCTCGCTGATGATGATGATGATGATGATGAAGACGAATTTACCTGCCCTCCTCGTCACCTTAGCAACCGAAAGCAGCACCGGACAGAATATGGCATTGCACCGAATATATAGCCATTGGAAGAAACCATTAAAAGGGTGGGTAGAAACGTCTAAATGCGTATATTTTTATTACACCAAATATTTTATATCACAATCTATGAATTAATTCTATATATTCTCCAAAAATAAAAGTACACCTTCAATTTGAAAAACGTTGAAAATCAAAAACTCCCGCATCGTGCTGAAAGTAGCTAGCGTATAACCACAGCTATCTTTGGTATAACCCTCCGGGAGGCGATGTTCTGGAAAACAAGAAAAAAAACGTATTATAAAGAAAAAAATGAAGATCAAAGCATTGAGTACATGCTTTTTTCAGTGATAATATGCCAGCAACGTATATTTTGCCAATACTACAGCCTTTATTAGTCATTTTGGAAATTAGTGTGCCCGGGAGATCCCAGCGCTACAAAAACATGTTTTGAACTCTGGGTAGTGTAATTTGGAAGATTTGTTGTTGTGATGGTAAGGGTGCTATAAACTATGATAACAATAGCATTATTACAGTTTTTGCATGGGAAAGAAAACTAAAATGCTAGATTTCCCTTGTACCAAAAGACAGACACTATTATTTTCCTGAAAATGATCCATAATGAACGCCTACATACAGACTGACGCATGCGTAGTTGTAAATGCACATGATTTCTGAACGTTTTAATGGCAATAGCAGAAAATACAACTCGAGTCTGTAGTTCCATTTAGTAGTATAAACTAAGCGAAAAGCAGTGGTGGCTTTGGAAACATTCAGAAAAGAAGAGACTCTTGCAATGCAAAACAAACTGATTGGGTATGTAACTGTGCATGAATTGAAGAAAATCAACCCTTGACGCTTGTAAACCAGGGTCGGTACAGTATGAATACATTGACATGTAAATGGTGTGCATTATGTCTTTCCTAGGCAGTCTTGCAGACTCTTCTATTCAGACGAACCTGTGAAGATAGTCCAGAGGACAGTATTTGTATGACGAGAATGGCAAGTAGTATTTGGACTGTATCAGCAACGTTCAGCACGGTAAGAGACAAATCTATCGGTGACGTTCTTTTAATGCATCTTATTGGCATATTTGATAAGTATTCTGTTGTATTCGGTGTATTTTGTGACAGCACAGCAGCAAAGGACACAGTCCAAAGCCCTTTGAACATTACAGGACAACATAATCAACACAACTGTGCCTCCTAGTGGTAAGTGTATGTGACGACATGTTGACAACGACGGATCGTTGTTGCACCTATAGTGGGTCACTGTCATCCCAGCATCACACAAGCGGACACGGTGCAGATGGAGCTTCTGAATGCCAATTCACGCTTCCTGCACGACAGTATAGTACAGAATGCCGACCGCCTCGCTGACACTCTGCCCGACAAGTTGTGTGTCTTCTATTTTGTCAACTCAGGGTCAGCCCACAACCTGAAGTCCTCCTGCAACACAACCCCAATGACATATGCATGAGATATAGGAAGAATAATGTAATATATATATTGGTATAAAATATATAGGAAGAATGTAATGTGTGTTTCCAACAGTTCAGAGGCAAATGATCTAGCATTACGCTTGGCCCACCAGTACACCCAACATGAAGACCTCAGTGTGGTTGACCAGTAGGTTTCTCAAATATCACACTTCAAACACAAATGCTGTTCTGCTACCTTTTCAAATGCATGTCTCAGAAGATTCTCTCTCTAAATGTACTCCATCCCTATTTTCCCCCTCTTCCTCCATATCATGGGCACCTGACTTCGCTTATCAATATCAGGCCATACAAGTTCCGAAAACTGACAGAACAGAAAAAGTGGGTTTACGTGGTGTGTAAGACACATATTGCATGCCTCTATTCTTTGGTGAGTGTGCTATAAAAAGCTGATACTGGCATTACACTCCATTTCATTATTACATGCCCCTGTAGCAGACACCTATAGAGGTGTGTACAGAGAGGACCATCCCAACCCAGACATATGCAGATACTGTGAAGGACGTGGCAGATAAGGTGCACCAAAGAGGTTGCAAGGTATGGCAAATACAATAGGTTTTGCGTGGACAAGGAGAAGTTAGATGACAGTCTCAATTTGGACACAGAGCAGTGTGCAATGCTGATAGTGTAGTAACAGTGTAACAATGCTCATTAGTAGTGTTCTAATTCTATGGATATACTCTCTCAAAATGGACTTGACCCACAGGTTTTTGAATTTTTCATTTAGTCGTGGCCCAGCGATGGAGGCCAAATCCTCTTGCCCAAACGATACAAAGTAACAGAGTAGGTACTGCCTCGGAGCATACAATATCAGTGCACTATTATACTGTACCATTCTCTCAGCAGCGAAGACTAGGTCGAACAGCCAAATCCTCACTAGTTTGGATCGAGGTCATTGTGCATAGTAAAAGCTATATTTTGGGGGGGATCTCTCCACATATATGTGTGCTCTGCAGGGAGAGTGTTTGTGGCAGACGAGGTGAAGACAGGTTTTGGGCGTGTTGTTAGCCACTTTTGGGCCTTCCAGCTTCAGGGGGATGATGACTTCTGCCCTGACATAATGACCATTGGCAAGGCGATGGGCAACGGGCATCTCCTGGCATGTGTGGCAACCACAGTGGAGATAGCTGGGGCCTTCAAAGACAACGGAGTGGAGTACTTTCACACAGTGAGAGACTAGTAGCGGCTGTTACCACCTATATATTATGCGTATAAAGAAAATAAGGTGTACAGTGCACAAAAAATCATGTACATGTTTGTTTACTGCACCCACAACCAATAAACCTTGATATGTGTAGCTCAAATTAGGAGGCTCATCCCTAATCATGATTTGTGGCTCTCCCGTGACTGTGTGCAGTTTGGCGGAAACCCAGTGTCATCGGACGTGATTGAGAAGGACCTGAGGGGGAACTCCACACGAGTAGGAGGGCACCTATTGGACCTGCTGACGCAGCTACAGACTAAACATCCAATCATTGGAGATGTCCGGTAGGGGCACTATGGCCTGAATTATGTGAAGGTAATGGCCGTGTTCCTCTGACATGCCAGATCGTACAACACCTGGATAGGTATTTCACATATCAGCTGACCATGTTATAGCAATCTGGTGTCCGAAGGCAGTCAAATACTTGGCATGCAACCATTAGTTGATGCATGCAACATCTGAGCAGGGGAACGCACCCAAGGTCTTTATAGTAACCATTAACTACCAACATATTATTATGCATTCTGAAATACTGGCTTTGTGTTTATTCTTGGGGCCGCTTGTGGGCTTGAGCTGGTCACAGTGCAGAGGGGCTGTTGTGGGCTTTTCCAAATAAATCTTAGCATTACCTTAAAAAAATTGGAATATCCTTTGGTCTTGTCTCCTATTCCAGACTGAAAGAGGAGTACGTCGGTGTCAGTTTAGAAAGCCCCTGGGAGAAGTGTCAAGTTTAAACCTCCCATGTGCTTCAGTATGGAGGACGCAGAGCTGGTGGCAGATGGGATACACCCTATTCTCACAGGTGATTGGAACACAAACCCTGCAGCCTTGAATGTTGCATATTACAGGACATTCACATCATAGTATTTATTACTCACAGGTGATAGGAATGTCCCATCCTAAAACAGCTAACGTCAATCCTCTTAGCCTACTGCAGTGTTTGCAGAACTGAAGGAACCTGAAGCTTCAGGTAGCTTACACCTACCTGAAGCCTTTATACCTGCAAACACAATAGATGGGAATAGGGGTTGGACCAGGCCAATGACACTTAACCAACCGTCTTGACGGGTCCATACTAAACACCATCTAAGCAGGTATGGAGGGACCTGTTGACAAGTCTACTTTCTCTCCCCAGACATGGAGAGCAGTCAAGAACTGGACAATGGAGACATCTAAGGTTTGTACAAACCTGTAGAAAGATTTAATTGCATCAGACAGTAAGAATTGGTCACAGTAAGAAGGTAGCGGTGTGGATAGTGTCAAGTACTCTAGTAGATTAACAGTTAAAGTGCATTTCAGACATTTGGATTTCATAAATGTCCTTGCTATCCAGCATCCTTGGGACGTCCCAAGGATCCCAGGAAAACACTAACCATTTCATAAACAGAGCACAAGAACTGGAGCCATTGTGGAGGAAGACAAGAGAAGGACTGCAGACATTAAAAAGGTAGCCCATCGCATGATCCATACCACAATTAAGGCTAAAAAGCCAAATCATTAAGATTACGCTTCTAGATCTAACACATGAATGTTTGTGACAGTTCATGATGTGGAATTAGTGACCGCTTTTGGTCCTGCATGAGGGACAGAAAAGGCAGTGACATGCAATATATTTGTTCTACTAGAATACCATGTACTTTCGCTATGATGTGATAATGACATGAAAACATTTAAAATACCTTGACGCTCACATTTATACTTCCTGTGAAAACAGATCCAACCCCCCCACCACATGGTAACTACGGGATAAAGAAGTGCTAAGAACTAAATTAAGTGCTACTGATACAGTAGGAAAGAGAACATCGTGGACATCAACTTGGAATGGACACTGGCCCAGGTAGACTGAAGAGAAGTCACATCCAGCTGATCTTGATAATTGCACATTGCATGGCAACAGTGACTTTATACACAAGTATCAAAGGACTATTAATGACAAGCAAAAAATTATGTGGTAGGAGTGCACTTACCAGAGGACTACAGTTAGCACCTTATCCACCTATAACATACCAAATACTGTAGTTACACTTCAGATCCATAGCTGGGTAAGATCAGCTAGCTCGGAAAGTAAAATCGACATGTACGTAGCACGGCTTTCACCCCCATTGACTGATTCCCTCTGCCTGCGAAGTATCTGCCACCGCATCCCAAAGAGGCATCCGTACGAAGCGATTTTAACCTTACCCAGGACAAGCAAGCCATTTAACAGTACAAAGCAGTTAACAGTAACCACAACAGCATTAGTTTTATAAATAATAACAAAAGGATCCACGTGTAATATAAACCAAAAGTTTATTTCTACCAATTTGCCCAAGACACTAGAGGAATGAGTTTCCAGTGAGAGAGGGAAGACCCTCTTACATTAACAGGCTTGCGCTCGGTTGGATTGTATGGTTTGTAACACTAGTAAAGCCACTTTTAAAATGCAGACAAGATGGGGGGGTGGGGGGGGGAATCTCCGTAAAAGCCAAAAAAACAAGTGCTGGTTGTCATCGTCTACTAGCCAACTGCAAACATTCACTAGACAAGCTTACAATGAAACCTTTGATTAGTTTAATCCCTTCTCGCCTCACCCCACATCTGAAGCCATGCAACTCGCATCAAACACTCAGCACGAGGAAAAAAATAAAAAAACACTACAATTCTAGAAACAGCAACAAACAAAAAAAAGTTTATTTGAAAAGCTTCCGAAAGCTATGCTCCTGTTTGTTGGTAAGTCCAGCAGACATGTAAAATACGACCATACAATACATTAGATTCAAAAAGGTACCAAAAAGTACAGTAAAAATAACACTTCCATCTCTGGAAATGGACACAAAACAATATCAAATAAAAAGTGGAAGTGGCATTTGCATCCCCCAGTTCCTCACTTCATCTGTACATATGGGGCATGAGGCCAAATTTCTGCCAACTCCAAAGGAAAAGCCAGAGCCCATGTTCGCTGTGGCCGGACCATGGGTTTCTTTTTTCTTATTTACTTTAGACCTTAAGAGAGAAACATGGTGCTTACAGTTACTGAGCATAACCAAATGGCATTTAGTATTACACAAGGACACCATGATGTTTATGAATTATTATTTTGTTACTTATGTTAAATGAACAAATACACCCAGAGGGGGGAGCACATTAAAGGGGACATGACACCTAGCTGCCATACCCAGCACCCCATCAGAAAGGCCCTAATGCTTATGCTGGGTCAACCACCACCTCAACCCTTATTGATCAAGTAGTGTTTGTAGGGATGCATCTTAAAATGGTTGGCACATGGAATGAGTCCACTACTAAATATTTCCAGACCCTCATCACCCCCCTCCCCCGTTAACAAACGTTTGAATGGGATCAGACTAGATGGGAGAAATTTCGGAGTCAAAGGCACAAATGGTTACAGTTAGATTGTCATATCACCATAGATGATGCAAAAATGCATACCTGCACTACATGTGATCAGTATGGCTTGTAGCTACTCTGGTGGCCTCCACGTCTTGGAGTTTTCCCATAGCCTGCATTGCCCTGGTCTGGAGGACAAGAAAGAAAGGGACTGAGTGTCTTCCGTACGACAAGGACCAACAAAGTTTCTCACATTTGCGTTTTGGGTGGTTATCGCTTACTGTAGTCATAGCCACCCCCATAGCCATATCCAGCGGAGTAGTCGTAGTTGCCGTAGCCTCCGTATCCGCCGTATCCTTGCTGTCCACCATAGCCGTAGCCCTGGTTACCGTAGCCTTGGTTCCAGTAGTTGTTGTATCCACCACCACCACCACCACCACCTTGGTTCCAGTTCTGGCCCTGACCTGAGATTAACAAATCATAAAAGTCATTACAGTGACTAGATGCAGTTATATAACCCAAACTGCTCTAACTACTGATCTTGGGACTGTGAAGTACAGTTTCCCAGGTTATCAGCACCAGATGTTTGGTGTTGATACTCACCTCCACGACCCCTGCCTCTTCCTCCCCCTCCACGGCCGCCATACTGCTGCTGCTGGTACACCTCTTTGGGCTGGGCTATTTTAATCTCACACTGGAACAGATCGGTAACATGAAAACACAAGTCAGCAATGGAAAAAAAGGTTGGCCACACTCACTGCATGGATCTTCAATATGAGGGTTACAAGTTCCCTGAGGAAATCACCACTGTATTTACATAAATCGAAAGCTCCATTTGAAAGTGGCAACATCGTAAGTCCTCAATCACAAGTGGCCAAAGAGTGACAATGCACTTGACCGCGATCCCATTCTCACCTTGCTTCCACTGACGTTATGGAATTTCTTTTCTAGCACTTTTTTGACCGGAGTTTCCTCCTTATACGTGATGAACACGAACCCCCTTCTCTTTTCCGTCTTTGGGTCCTGTGGAAGCTCAATAGTCTCGATCTGCATGTCAAGAGAAGAGGAAACAAGTACTGTTAAAACACCACCAATACAACCAAGTGAGTGCTACCACACATATCCAAATCAGAGATATGGATACTGTACCTCGCCAAAGGTTCCAAAGTACTCCTGGATAACTTCCTTTTCTGTGTCTGGGTTGAGGCCACCGACAAAGATTTTCTTAACAGGCTCCTTCTTCATGGCCATGGCCTTCTTGGGGTCGATCTGTCGTCCATCTAGTCTGTGTTCCTTCTGCTCGAGAACCTAGAAAAGAAGAATGATCAGGAGAATGAAGGGCAAATAGTTGCATAACCACAGGGATGTTGCCTTGCTGTAAAACTCCACATGAAAACACATTGACATTTAATATGCAACCCAAACAAAACTATAATTTCTTACCTTGTCTACACCGGCTGCCTCTTTGAAGAGAATAAAGCCAAAGCCTCTTGACCGGCCTGTCTGCTGGTCCATCTTTATGGTGCAGTCTGTCACTTCACCGAATTTAGAGAAATAATCTTTAAGATCTTTCTTACTCGTGTCCCAGCTAAGTCCTCCAACAAACATTTTCCTAACAAAGAAAAATGGAAAACATTAAATATGGCGATTGAGCAACACAAGTGCTCTAAGTGTTACGGAACATATTGTTGCTATTGCTGACGTAGGAAGGCTGGGCCTACTACAGCATGTTCAAAACCACGCACGCCCACAACAAAACCACAAATCATTTTGATGAGAAACAAAACCAATGTGCCATAATTAACAGATTAAACAATCGCGCCCACCAAAAATATACAAAAACGGCCGAGGGAGTGTTACATTTCATCGCAGAATTTGGCCATCCCATGGATATTAAAGGCCCATCCCCCCCTTAGCTCCGCACATGGCGCCAACAAAGCCAGACGTAACAAAGGAGCGATGAAATCCAGTAAGAACTCTGCCGAGATCGAATTCAATATTTCGAATACATTTCTACACTTACCCTGCGTCCTCCTCTCCTTTGCTGGCGTTGATCTGCCCGCCTTCGCCCTCCGAGGCACCATTTTGTGAATCTTCTCCCTCCCCTTTGCCTTCTCCCTCTAATGCCGTCTTATCTTCTACGCAGGCTTCGGTCTCTGCCTCGCCTTCATTCAGGGCTTCGGTCTCATCCGCGGGCTCGGCTCCGTTAAAGTCCTCCTCGCCTTCATGGCCGTTTTCGGATGTTTCCATAAACTGTTGCTCGGTGTCAGACATTTTGTACTAAGATCCCTTGTCCTGCAAAGTGAAACATTGTTACAAAATGACATGTTATTATGTAACCTACTCGCCGTACATGCTTCGCCATTATGCTATGCATTCAGTCCCCCCACCATTTTGGCTGGCAAAGATTGTCTCCCATACATTTACAGAAACCCATGTTTCCAGAATGCAAGCGATATATGGCAATCGACTCGTCGAATGCGGTTGCAACAAAGTGACCATTCGTGCACCCTCTGAAAATAAAAATAAAAGATCGACAAATAATGTAGAAAGCTGTATCACGTCGATAAACCGCTAACATGAACCATAGTACCACTCCGTTACGTAATGCTAAGGCTACACGAGCTAACGCTTTGCTACTGAAATAGTACAACCACATTTACATCTAATAACGAAAACAGTTACGGTACTTACACAAATAAAATACAAAAGAATCTCCCCAAATCGCTTAGAGATACCACAACCAGACGACGCTCTCCAAAATGGATTCTTCCATACGACGCCAAGTCGTCGTAGGTTATATAGTACCGGTTTAAAAAAACCGACCTTTCATTTAGGGGGCCTCTGATTTGATCCCCAAAGCTGTCAATCATGGCCACGGCCAATTATATACCTCAGTTCATTTTTCACATAGGTGTACACGCCCACTACACATTAGAACTTTCAGTATCTTTTCTGCTGGGTACATTGTTGAAGGTACAAGCCTGCAAACTATACTGAACAAAAATATAAACGCAACATGCAACAATTTGTCAGTTTTTACTGAGTTACAGTTTATATAAGGAAATAAATTAATTGAAATAAATTCATTAGGCCCTAATCTATGGGTTTCACATGACTGGGCAGGGGTGCAGCCATGGGTGGGCCTTGGTGGGCAGAGGCCCCCCCCAGATGATCCCTCAGGTGAAGAAGCCGATGTGGAGGTCCTAGGCTGGCGTGGTTAAACATGCTCTGCGGTTGTTGGACCTACTGCCAAATTCTTTAAAACAACATTGCAGGCAGCTTATGGTAGAGAAATTAACATTCAAGTCTCTGGCAACAGCTCTGGTGGACATTCCTGCATTCAGCATGTCAATTGCACACTCCCTCAAAACTTGAGACATCTGTGGCATTTTACACAATTTTACATCATTTAGCAGACACTCTTATCCAGAGCGACTTACAGGAGCAATTAGGGTTAAGTGCTTTGCTCAAGGGCACATCGGCAGATTTTTCACCTAGTTGGCTCGGGGATTAGAACCAGCGACCTTTCAGTTACTGGCACAACGCTCTGAAACACTAAGCTACCTGCCACATTGGCTTTTTATTGTCCCCAGCACAAGGTGCACCTATGTAATTATCATGCTGTTTAATCAGCTTCTTGATATGCCACACCTGTCAGTTGGATGGATTATCTGGGCAAAGGAGAAATGCTCACTAATAGGGATGTAAACAAATTTGTGCACAAAAATTTAGAGAAATAAGCATTTAATTTTTTATTTCAGCTCCTGAAACATGGGACCAACACTTTACATGTTGCATTTATATTTTTGTTCAGTGTACAAAATAATTTCAACTTTTCAGCATTTGGAGAAGGCCACACGTTGCTTCTTAAATTCCATAACTGGAAGAGCCTTTTTCTACGTTTGAGTTTGACAATATGATACATAATATAAATTAAAGTTATTAAGCAATAAGGCCCGAGGGGGTGTGGTATATGGCCAATATACCACGGCTAAGGGCTGTTCTTACGCACGACGCAACGTGGAGTGCCTGGATACTGACCTTAGCAGTGGTATATTGCCCATATACCATAAACACCTGAGGTGCCTTATTGCTATTATAAACTGGTTACCAACGTAGGGTGGCAGGTAGTTTAGTGGTTAATCCCCGAGCCGACTAGGTGAAAAATCTGTCAATGTGCCCTTGAGCAAGGCACTTAACCCTAATTGCTCCTGTAAGTCGTTCTGGATAAGAGCATCTGCTAAATGACTAAAATGTAAATGTGAATGTAATTAGAGCAGTAAAAATAAATGTTTTGTCATACCCGCGGTATACGGCTGTCAACCAACCAGCATTCAGGGCTTGAACCACCCAGTTTATAATAGTAATATAAACCAATCTCTATGATATGACTAATGTATGAACATATTACAGACTGTGCAATGCAATCAGTGATAGCAATTACAACAGGTAACTGCCAAAATAACGGAAACACTTGAGCTGGTGCTTCCACACAGGTGTGGTTCCTGAGTTAATTAAGCAATTAACATCCCATCATGCCTAAAGTCATGTATACAAATGTTGGGCAGGCCAATATTTTGCCCACCATGGGTATGCCCCCATAGGATGACAATGCCCCCATCCACAGGGAACAAGTGGTCACTGAATGGTTTGACGAGCATGAAAATTATGTAAACCATATGCCATGGCTGTCTCAGGCACCAGATATCAAACCATGTGTTTGATGCGCTTGATAGTTCCATTCCATTGATAATATTCCAGCCATTACTATGAGCCCGTCCTCCCCAATTAAGGTGACACCAGCCGCCTGTGCCCAATGCCCTATTAAAGGACCAGTGTAGTCAAAAACGTGATTTTCCTGTGTTTTATATTTCCACACTATGAGGTTGGAATAATACTGTGAAAATTATAATGCCCTTTTAGTGTAAGAGCTGTTTGACATCACCAGGCGGAAATTAGTTGATCGACCAATAAGAAAGAGAGTTCCAGACCTGTCTGCCAATAACAGCTAGTTTTCAGTTTTCCCCTCCCACTCCCAGACAGTCCTATCAAACTTGCTTGAGAAATGGCTCTTTGGTAAGTTGCTATTTTTGTTTATTTTTGACCATTTTAATTCAAAACAATCAAAGTAAGGTACCTAATTGTTACCCAGAAATTATTTGATATTGAGATAAAAATGGCTGCATTGATCCCCCTCGAGCTCGTGCAGTGGAGGAGATCTTTGTGGGCTATACTCAGCCTTGTCTCAGGGTAGTAGGTTGGTGGTCTGTTGATATCCCTCTGGTGGTGTGGGGGCTGTGCTTTGGCAAAGTGGGTGGGGTTATATCCTGCCTGGTTAGCCCTGTCCGGGGGTATCGTCGGACGGGGCCACAGTGTCTCCCGCCCCCCTCTGTCTCAGCCTCCAGTATCTATGCTGCAATAGTCTATGTGCCGGGGGGCTAGGGTCAGTCTGTTATATCTGGGCGGCATGTAGCTTAGTGGTTAAGAGCGTTGTGCCAGTAACCGAAAGGTCGCTGGTTCTAATCCCTGAGCCGACTAGGTGAAAAATCTGTCGATGTGCCATTGAGCAAGGCACTTAACCCTAATTGCTCTGGATAAGAGCGTCCGCTAAATTTCTAAAATGTAAAAAAAAAAAAAATCCTGTGTGAATTTAAGTATGCTCCCTCTAATTCTCTCTCTCCCCTTCCGGAGGACCTGAGCCCTAGGACCATGCCTCAGGACTACGTGGCCTGATGACTCCTTGCTGTCCACCTGGTTGTGCTGCTGCTCCAGTTTCAACTCTTCTTCCTGTGGCTATGGAACCCTGACCTGTTCACCGGACGTGCTACCTTGTCTCAGACCTGTTGTTTTCAACTCTCTCTCTCTACCGCACCTGCTATTTCAACCTCTAAATGCCCGGCTATGACAAGCCAAGTGACATTTACTCCTGATGTACTGACCTGTTGCAACCACTGTGAGTATTATTTGACCCTGCTGTTCATCTATGAATGTTTGAACACCTTAATGGCCATGTACTGTTATAATCTCCACCCGGCACAGCCAGAAGGGGACTGGCCACCCCTCAGAGCCATGTTCCTCTCTAGGTTTCTGCCTTTCTAGGGAGTTTTTCCTAGCCACTGTGCTTCTACATCTGCATTGCTTGCTGTTTGGGGTTTTAGGCTGGGTTTCTGTATAGCACTTTGTGACATCTGCTGATATAAAAAGGGCTTTATAAATACATGTGATTGATTTAAATACGCTTTATGTTGGTGTTTCCTTTATTTTGGCAGTTACCTGTATGTAGCGATTCAATAATGTTTTAGGGTGTTTATCAACAACATTCAAAGAAATTAACCTCATAAATGGTCAGCTAAACACAGCACAGTTCTTATTTTGTACACCATCATATTGTTAAGCAATCCTCCCCTCCTCCCAAAATAAAAGTGAAAAAACAGGTTCCTGTTGTTAAAATTTCATCCTTTATTTAATCACAGGATTTTATGTAACACAGTTTCTTGAACATGGATTTAACTGGTGAAGGCATATGGTATTTTCCGGTCTCTGTGTTTATGCTGCTTCCTCCCCTGTTGCCCCATCAAATATTTTCGGTTTGTTGGGATTATTTCTGACCAGCCAACCTGCCAGCCAAGTCTTCAGGAAAAAAACACAAATAACTGAATTAGCTGATTCATGTAACATGTACTAATGTTGATAGTGAATATTTGAATGTCCACATTTCTCATTCCACCCTGATACTTACAAAGGGGTCAACAGGCTTCTGTTTGCAGAGCTCAGTGAGTCCGCTGAGCAGTGTGGGGCTCACAAACCTGCCCAGGTAGTCTTTGGCTGCCTCTCCCATGGGGATGGGCTCAATCACAGCTGGACAGAGAGAGGGAGGGACCGACACACGGGTGTATCAGAGAGCAAATCACAGTGGTATAACACACACTGAGCACAGGGATACTCCCTCCAACTTCTATTTACCTGTTGTACTGTCTGTGTGTGTATGGCACTCATGCAGTATAATTCAGGTTGTCATTGTCAATATAAGAACTTGTATTAAATGGATTACCTTCGATAAAACAAAGGTAATTACTGGCGCTGAAAAAAGGTAAATATTCAATGCGTGTGTGTGTGTTTAACTCACAGTTGGGAAACATGAACTTGATCTCTCTCTCGGCTGAGGAGAACGAGTCGCTGCCGTGCACTGCATTCCTCAGGTCAGAGGTGCCGTACTTGGCTCGCAGACTTGGGGAGAGATACAAGATGCACATGTTAGCCTACAGTAGAAGTGCTGAGTCAAACAGGGAACACACATGCAGTACACATACAGTATTGATCGAGCATATGTACAATCACTCTGTACTGGTATGCATATATGCAGTAGGTATGCAGTAGTAATAAAATAACTAGGCCTACCGGTATTTGAATTGGAAGGACAACATTTTTAAGAGCATTGGACCAGTAACTAAAAGGTCGCTGGATCGAATCCCAGAGCCGACTTGATGAAAAATCTGTTGATGTGCCCTTGAGCAAGGCCTTAACCCTACTTGCAGCCCTGACCTAGCTGTACAATCCTCTTCCTTCTGACTGACCATTCTGGGTGAGTCTCCCTGGCCTTGGTGCAGTTAACAGGTCCTATGATGGTCTTCCAGTGGGCGATAGCCTGGTCTCTGGCCAGAGCCAGGGCGATGATGGGTCCAGAGCTCATGAAGGCCGTTAGGCTGGGGAAGAACAGCTTCCCATACTGCTCAGCATAGAAGTCACTGCACCGCTCCGGACTCAGCTGCAGCTTCCGTTTCTGTCAAAGAGCAGTTACACAGACACACATAATGTCAAATATAGCGATGAATGACAAGTGTACATGGCAGACGTTGAGCTTGCCTGATCATGGCTGGGGATGTAACTAATGCACTGCACCCAATAATCCGATCAATTAAGTTTGTTTTGCCTAAGTCCTCCATCTATGCCCTTTGGCTCAACACTCTGGTATTGCCTAGCAAGAAGACCACACATGTTGTTTTCAATAGTACACCCTCTTTGTATTTACACATTGACAGTTAGTCACACAACCTGTTTGCTAGCTGGCTAGTGGCTATATCACTGCATGTGCAGCATGAATGTTTGTGATCAACAGCTGTGCTGCATGTCTGAATAAACAGTGAACACCAACCTGTAAAATAGTGAACCCAGATCGGAGAATGATGTCCTCAATCTCCTCAGCTTGGTGTATAGCATCGGGTTTGATCAATGCGAGAGTTCTCTCCACATAAATCCGAGGAGAGGGCATCTGATTCTTTGGAGTTTCATAATCCATAACGTTAGCTCTTGTAAACAATCTTGACCAAATCAAAACATGGATAGGGGAAGTTGGAATTAACTTGAACACTTTGCAATAGATGGATTTGAATCTGTTCAAGTCTAATCAAAACATTGTCAGGTTCAGACTGTACTGTTAATTATTTATGCATAGTTTTTTTTTTTTTTTGTCATTTAGCAGACGCTCTTATCCAGAGCGATTTACAGGAGCAATTAGGGTTAAGTGCCTTGCTCAAGGGCACATCGACAGATTTGTCACCTAGTCGGCTCAGGGATTAGAACCAACGACCTTTCGGTTACTGGCACAACGCTCTTAACCACTAAGCTACCTGCCGCCCCGTAGTCACTTTAACTCTACCCACATGTACATATTACCTCAACTAGCCGGTGCCCCCGCACATTGACTCTGCACAGGTACCCCCCTGTATATAGCCTCCCTACTGTTATTTTATTTTACTTCTGCTCTTTTTTTCTCAACACTTTTTGTTGTTGTTGTATTTTACTTTTTTTAATGAAGAAATAAATGCATTGTTGGTTAAGGGCTGTAAGTAATCATTTCACGGTAATGTCTACACCTGTTGTATTCGGCGCATGTGGCAAATAAAATTTGATTTGAAACACCTGTTGTATTCGGCGCATGTGGCAAATCAAATTTGATTTGAAACATTGTCTGGCTTAGCCCAACCGGCCGCAACGCAAGATTACGCCATTATTCCTTTAAGATGACAAACGACTTAAAAATGATAATATCGCCATCTTGCGGCCGGTTGGGCTTGTTCTGGCTCAATGTCAAGACCTGGCAGTCTGATGCTAACGTTAGCTAGCCAATTTAGCTACATACCGTATGTTAAATTCCCACTGGGATAACGACGCTTGCCAAATTACCAAGCGTTCAAAGCAGATAAACCTCAACCTGAGGAGAGTAAGAAAAGCCCATGGCAAGCTACCATTGTTAAATATTTTTACACAGACAAAAAAGGTTCCTGCTTGCTACAAACCTTTTCAGAAGCAAGTTAATTCACATCGATGTCGTTCGCATTGTTGCTAGGATACCCACTACGGGAAACGATTTGGACCACTTTCACGAGTCAGTGGAGAAACAAAGGCCATGTCTAGACTTGACAGTTCATGCAGCTTTATGTATTCTGATTTGAGTTCTATCATGGAATTCCAAACGCGTCATGCATCTACATTTAAATGTGTCCAGTGTCCGGAATCCCTTCTCCCGCGCTATATTCAAAATGCCAGTATGCATTCTGCAAACGGTGGAACAGGAAAAATATGCTAAACACAACTGATGGCAGTAGCTAACTAGCCAAATAACCCAGCAAGCTAGCAAGTTGCTCTAGAGATTGCAAACGGGTTAGCATAACTCGAGCCAAAGAAAATCGTTTTCCTAAATATTAGGTAGCTGGCTAGCATTTGAGGCCAGCAAACACGTTCCTCACATGCTACTAAGGCATTTCCTCTAATGTAATGAAAAGGTGCCTCGGTCTCATAAACAAGGGTGCGTTCGTAAATTCACTCTGGCTATTTACTCCGATTTCAGAGCACTTTCGTCTGAGTGTGCCAGAGCGCAGAATAACTGATGAGTTTACGAACGCACCCTAAGTTTTCTTGAGACTTGTGGGAGGAGTGCTGATGACGTTGCCAACGGTATGCGTTTGTGGTAGCCTGATTGCGTCCAGACGGTGGAGAAATCCGGACAAAATGCATCCCTGACCACCAGAAGTTATAATTTTGAGAAATATAATTACGTCACCAAATAACTGTCTATATTCCAATAGATGAAAACACTATTTTGCAAAGAAGGTCTACAGTAGCCTCAACAGCACTCTGTAGGGTAGCACCATGGTGTAGCTAGCTTCTGTCTTCCTCTGGGTGCATTGACTTCAATACAAAACCTAGGAGGCTCATGGTTCTCACCCCCTTCCATAGACTAACACAGTATTTATAACAACTTCCGGAGGACGTCCTCCAACCTAACAGAAACTCGTTTGCAACTGTTGGACTAATGATTACACCCACTATCAGGTAGATGCAGGTAAGAGTGTGCAAGGCTGTATTGAATGTCACATCAAAATGTGTCTCTCGACCTATGTGCACCTATGTTGTACATTTTCTTTCATAGGCTAGGTTGTACAACCTCATGATGGGTATAGGGAAAATTTGAGTATCATGTAGTAGCCTAAACCTATCGCTGTTACATTTAACTGGGTGAATGGAATATGAATGACAGTCATCCAATATGCTGTAATAGAAATAAGGCCATGCTCATGAAGAACGAAAAAAAAGTCCTCCCTCATCAGAAATGGCACCGACCACCACGGTCATTGATAGTAACAAGTTTGACTAAATGGGCTGGATGAAGTTACAGAACTTCTCAACTATATCCCAGATGTCCAAATATGTAGCAGCCAATACAGAATCACAACCCACTTACTACAAAATGTCAATGAAAAATATGCCTGCATCAAAATTGCACCACACATCGTACAAACTAATTCAACCAAACAAGACAAAGTTAATTTAAAACTGTATTTTATTCATTGCTGAATCTGTGAAAAGGTCCTTATCGGGTTCCGATGGTAACCTGCCACACTCGGATCAGGTTATCGGTGTAGCCAGCAAACAGGGTCTGTTGAGAGACAAGAGACTAAGAAATGGCCGGAAGATGCAAATCTAAACAGATACTGACAATGAATCAATAGTGGTTTCAACTATTCCAAGTGTTAAGGGGCATGAATATGTAGTCGTTCTTGTACCCATCATTATTGCAGGACTTGTCGTCAGAGCCAAAGCTCAGGCAAGAAATGTCACTTTGTAATCAAAGGGCAAGGCTACAAAGAAATCCAACTGACAGCTTTCTAACAGACTGAAGTAACATGACCCTGTTCTAGAAGTCCACCCAGGGTTCTAATGCAGTTCTGTGGGATGTGATGCTAATGGTCATATCATACCTGTCCGTCAGCAGACCAGGCCAGAGAGGTGCACTGTGGGGGCTCGGCCTTGCTGTTGGTGCTGATCACCTCCTGTCTTAGCTCATCCACAATGATCTTACCCTCCAGATCCTGAAGGGAGGGGAGGAGAAGGGGAGATTAACATGAGAACAGGATTGATGGAGGCATGGGTTGTGCTTAGTTTGGACCAACTCATATTTCAATGAAGTGAACATGGCAATCACATTCTTTGGTCCAAAAATCCAGATGTTTCAGAAAATGACAGTTAGCAGAGCTCAGAAACAGCCTCTATCATCATAGACATAAGATGGCATTGGAATTTCCATCATCGCGCCTTGACTAATAGTGTGAATAGAGACAACACCAAACTCTTTCCAACCAACACTGTTTATTATCTATGCAGTCACTTTACCCCTACATTTGAGTCATTTAGCAGACGCTCTTATCCAGAGCGACTTACAGTGCATCCAGAGCAACCTAGTGAGTGCATACATTTTCATACTGGCCCCCCGTGGGAAACGAACCCACAACCCTGGCGTTGCAAGCGCCATGTTCTACCAACTGAGCTACAGGGGACTACTTACATGTACAAATTACCTCGACTAACCTGTACCCCCACACATTGACTCGGTACCGGTACCGGTACCCCCTGAATATAGCCTCATTAGTTATTGTGTTTTTAACTTTATTTAGTAAACTATTTTCTTAAAACTGCATTGTTGGTTAAGGACTTGTAAGTAAGCATTTCACGGTAAGGTCTACACCCGTTTTATTTGGCGCATGTGACTTACCCAGATCTTGATGCTGGGACCGGTGGCGGCACAGAGCCAGTATCGGTTGGGGCTGAAGCAGAGGGCGTTGATGTTGTCACCACTATCCAGGGTGTACAGGTGCTTGCCCTCGTTGAGGTCCCACAGCATGGCCTGACCGTCCTATAGGAGGAGAGAATGGGTCTCAGGGTCAAAGGAAGGTGCAAATTAAAACATGTATGCTAGCTTTAAAATGGTAACTGATATCCAATCAAGTGTCGAGTCCATGGTCATTCATTGGGGATACACACCATCAATAAGAACCCTAAATGACAAATCTCAGTGGACAGGTGTGAGTGAACTCTTGAAAGTGCTGGTTGCGTTCAGAAACAGCCTCTTTATCATCATAGTGAAACAGACGGCATGAGAATCCATCATTACTTTGAAACCAGCACATTTCTCACTATGCTACTTCTCAATTACTCCAATTCATACCACTGAACTGTGCATCAATTTACCCTGTTCACATTGACCAAGCAAGGGTAGAACTGCTGGTGAACAGTTTGAACATGTTAAATCTATATTGTAAAAGCAAATATTAGTAAAATGCTTTCATCATACCTTTCCACCAGAAGCGCAGAGGGAGCCATCGGGAGAGACAGTCACTGTGTTCAGATAGCCAGTGTGGCCAATGTGGTTAGTCTTCAGCTTGCAGTTGGCCAGGTTCCACACCTAGAAACAGAAAGGGGGGGGGGGGAGAGAGACCGTGAGTCAGGGTACATTGTTAAGGGAAATGTAGTCAAAGTGTTTCAACCATTAAGTGTTACAAACATTGCATGAATGTGCAGTCTAGTTTCTTTACCCATCATCATTGCAGGACCTGTCGTCAGACCTGAGGTTCAGGTGATAAAACGTCACAGGGCAGGAAACCATTATTCATTTCTTTGACCTTGATTTATTAAATCTACAGCAACCAAACCCCTCCTTAACAAGTACTTAAAAATCTCAGCTTAGTTCAATAAGGAACGCATCCCACTGTCCTAGTGAGTCACAAGTGATGTACACTTGTCGTACCTTGACCATCTTGTCCCAACCACAGGAGACGATGATGGGGTTGCTGCTGTTGGGGGAGAAGCGCACACAGGACACCCACTCAGAGTGACTCTCATCCTGGATGGTGTACTTGCAGACTCCCAGGGTGTTCCACAGCTTGATGGTCTTGTCCCGGGAACCAGACACGATCTGGCGGTTGTCAGCGGAGAAAGCCACGCTCAGGACGTCCTTGGTGTGGCCCACAAAGCGGCGGGTGGTGGTGCCACTTGAAGGAAGTGGACAGTTGTGTAAATCTCCATGCTACAGATGACTAAACTTCTAATGGCGTTGTCAGGTCAACACTATAGAAACCAAGGTAGCACATGAGATTTTATATATATAGCCATGTCTAATCTTTCACAGGTAAACGCAGGTTGCGTTCAGAAACAGCCTCTTTATCATCACAGAGATACAGTTGGCATAGGAAGTTTCATCACCACGTTGGAACCAGCATTTTGACTCTCCGTCTACCTATGGAGGCTTTCATTCAAACTCTGCAGTGACAAATTATAAATTAATCCTGGTCTTTAGTTTAGACCAAAATCATTTGAATCAGATATTAAACCTCAACTAGAACAAATGCCTGCACACAATGTAGCCCTCCAGTACAGGAATGACCCATGTGTAGTTTATGGGAACCCTAGATGAAGCTGAACCATCACCCCACCAACCCTCCAGACTTACGTGGTGAGGTCCCACAGACGGAGGGTTCCATCCCAGGACCCAGACAGCGCGAACTGTCCATCTGAGGAGATGACGACGTCGCTCACAAAGTGAGAGTGTCCCTTAAGGGCGCGTTGGGGGATGCCATAGTTTGTCTCATCACGGGTCAGCTTCCACATGATGATAGACTTGTCTGGAAAAAAATAATAATGCTGATTCAATTGATTAAACGGTAGCGAATGCAGTTGAACAGGGGTTAGTTGTGTCTTTATAGAGGTAGTGTTGATTTTTCCAAAACAACCGGTAGGCCTAACTAGTTGGCTAATGTAACATGGATGTTGACAGAAGCAGGAAGTGCATAGCCATTCAAATTGTACCACTTGGTAGCCATGTATGGGAAGCTAGCTAAGTAGCTAAGTAGCTAACTAGCCAGCTAACTACCGGCATGTTGTCTTCACTGACAGACAAGTAAATTCATACAAGTCTCAGTCAGGAACATGTAATCGGTTTCTATGTTAGTTACAATTAGATTAGAAGGTCTAGAAATGCAAGTTTCATAAAATGGTCTCCTGAACATTTTTGCCACTTGGCGGTGCACGTGGATATCAGCATAGTTGACGTTTGCTGCCAAGGACTAGATAACTAGCAGTCGGCTGGAAAACTTATTTGGAGAGAGCAGTTTATCCACTAGTCATTGCGTTTTTGAAGCACAACTTGCTTAATACAACGTGCCGCCTACATTGATCTCACTTTATATCACTCACACTATTAAGGAAGTCGCGACTACACATCAATTCAGCAACTCACGGCTAACATGCTAGGGGTTAGCCATATTGTCGTCCATCGTAGCGGGCGGAGAAGCGCTTACCTCGGGATGCAGACAGAATCATATCGGGAAACTGAGGGGTAGTCGCGATCTGGGTGACCCAACCATTATGCCCCTTTAGGGTCCCCCTTACTGTCATCTGCTCGGTCATTTTGGCGACGTTTTAGTGTGCCTTTTTTAAGGATGGATTTAGATTAGTTTGAGGGCTAGGTTTCCCTAGGTCCTCTCACATTTAGGCACAGAGAAAGAGGAAGTTCTGACCCGGATGCAGAACCTTTGTGTGGTCGATCGCGCGCAGAGTACACTGGGAAGAACGGTTTTAACCCCTTCCTGCCCGTGTGCTTAATTTTTTTGAAACCTGGAATGTACTGTTCATGTGAAACAGTAGCAGAAAGATATTATTTGCAAGGTTGAAGAGACCATTACAAAGCTATAATTTAAAGCACATAGTCAATCTTTTTACATATCAAATCACATGAAATATATGCATTTGTAAAAAATATTACAACACATCATTTAGATAGGTAGAAATCATTGAAAGTAGCAATCATGTAATGGATGGTGGTAATCCAAAAAAGTGATCCCAAAAATGTTACAGTTACATAAATGTAAATTCTGTAAAGGTGTGACATGAAATAGGCCACAGACTGCCTTTCATTACAATGCAATCAGCAATTATCAGGGCTCTACAGTGCGACCATTTTACATGCATATGCGGCAAAAATATTTTGCTAAGCAACCTGTAATTTTAATTTAGGAGCACCAGTGTGCCTAGAAACTTTAAGGATTCTTTAATACCGCAATTGTCATTGTGCTCCTAAATTTCTTTGTGTGCGCCTACATTATTCAATTTAGGCGGACATGCTCCTACTTTAAAAAAAGGTCAGGGTAGAGTCATGGTTATTAGTAGGCCTAATGATTGCAGTCAGAATGTATTATGGTCCTCTGCTCTGAATAATGCAGTAGACCTACACTTCCTAATGCAAAATAAATGTTCCTCCTAATTATAAACCTATATAGCCTATTTTTATAACAAAAGGAGGGTAACTGAACTGATCAATGTGGAGACATAGTCAGCCTTTGTGAGATTATAAAATAACTTTTATGGACAAGTTCTGAGATATTATTGGAATATAATAGCAGAGAATGGTTTGGGTCTCCCGAGTGGCACAGTGGTCTAAGGCACTGCATCGCAGTGCTAGCTGTGCCACGAGAGATCCTGGTTCAAATCCAGGCTCTGTCGTAGCCGGCCGTGACCGGGAGACCCATGGGGCAGCGCACAATTGGCCCAGCGTCGTCTAGGGTAGGGGAGGGAATGGCCGGCAGAGGATGTAGCTCAGTTTGTAGAGCATGGCGTTTGCAACGCCAGGGTTGTGGGTTCGATTCCCACGGGGGGTATGATTTAAAAAAATAAAAAATACTAATAATGTATGCACTAACTGTAAGTCGCTCTGGATAAGAGCGTCTGCTAAATGACTTAAATGTAAATGTAAATGTTATAGGAGGGGGTCGCAGTTCCGGAGCGACCCACTAGGTGTCATCCTCCAACAACCTTAGGCACCTCCTCACTCACAGTCGGGACTAATCATCATCCTTTGGTGTCACCTGTGTCTATCGGTTCACCTGTGTATTTATGCCCTGTGTTCCCTTGCTCAGTTTTCTCTGCTAGTTTCTCTATGTCCAGCAGAGACTACCTGTCCAGCAGAGCTACCTGTACATAGATCGGAGATCTATGTACAGGTACTTGAGAAGTGTTAGGGCGGCAGGTAGCTTAGTGGTTAAGAGTGTTGTGCCAGTAACCGAAAGGTCGCTGGTTCTAATCCCTGAGCCGACTAGGTGAAAAATCTGTCGATGTGCCCTTGAGCAAGGCACTTAACCCTAATTGCTCCTGTAAGTCGCTCTGGATAAGAGCGTCTGCTAAATGACTAAAATGTTTTTTAAAAATGTAAAAGTTCTCCCTGTTTCGTTATTTGTTTCAGTCTTAGGTAGTATTTCGTATTTTGGATGTCAGCCGGTTTTTGGAGACTTATTTGCTCCACCTTTCTTTATGGTGATAAGTCCGTTATTTTGTATTTTGGCTTCGGGACCACCAGTAAAGATCCTGGTTTCACCATCTCTGCCTACTGCCTACTGTCTACTGTACAGTGGGGAGAACATGTATTTGATACACTGCCGATTTTGCAGGTTTTCCTACTTACAAAGCATGTAGAGGTCTGTAATTTTTATCAACTGTGAGAGACGGAATCTAAAACAAAAATCCAGAAAATCACATTGTATGATTTTTAAGTAATTCATTTGCATTTTATTGCATGACATAAGTATTTGATCACCTACCAACCAGTAAGAATTCCGGCTCTCACAGACCTGTTAGTTTTTCTTTAAGAAGCCCTCATGTTCTCCACTCATTACCTGTATTAACTGCACCTGTTTGAACTCGTTACCTGTATAAAAGACACCTGTCCACACACTCAATCAAACAGACTCCAACTTCTCCACAATGGCCAAGACCAGAGACCTGCACAAGGCTGGGATGGGCTACAGGACAATAGGCAAGCAGCTTGGTGAGAAGGCAACAACTGTTGGCGCAATTATTAGAAAATGGAAGAAGTTCAAGATGACGGTCAATCATCCTCGGTCTGGGGCTCCATGCAAGATCTCACCTCGTGGGGCATCAATGATCATGAGGAAGGTGAGGGATCAGCCCAGAACTACACGGCAGGACCTGGTCAATGACCTGAAGAGAGCTGGGACCACAGTCTCAAAGAAAACCATTAGTAACACACTACGCCATCATGGATTAAAATCATACAGCGCACGCAAGGTCCCCCTGCTCAAGCCAGCGCATGTCCAGGCCCGTCTGAAGTTTGCCAATGACCATCTGGATGATCCAGAGGAGGAATGGGAGAAGGTCATGTGGTCTGATGAGACAAAAATAGAGCTTTTTGGTCTAAACTCCACTCGCTGTGTTTGGAGGAAGAAGAAGGATGAGTACAACCCCAAGAACACCATCCCAACCGTGAAGCATGGAGGTGGAAACATCATTCTTTGGGGATGCCTTTCTGCAAAGGGGACAGGACGACTGCACCGTATTGAGGGGAGGATGGATGGGGCCATGTATCACGAGATCTTGGCCAACAACCTCCTTCCCTCAGTAAGAGCATTGAAGATGGGTCGTGGCTGGGTCTTCCAGCATGACAACGACCCGACTCGGCCAGGGCAACTAAGGAGTGGCTCCGTAAGAAGCATCTCAAGGTCCTGGAGTGGCCTAGCCAGTCTCCAGACCTGAACCCAATAGAAAATCTTTGGAGGGAGCTGAAAGACTGTATTGCCCAGCGACAGCCCCGAAACCTGAAGGATCTGGAGAAAATCCCTGCTGCAGTGTGTGCAAACCTGGTCAAGACCTACAGGAAACGTATGATCTCTGTAATTGCAAACAAAGGTTTCTGTACCAAATATTAAGTTCTGCTTTTCTGATGTATCAAATACTTATGTCATGCAATAAAATGCAAATGAATTACTTAAAAATCATACAATGTGATTTTCTGGATTTTTGTTTTAGATTCCGTCTCTCACAGTTGAAGTGTACCTATGATAAAAATTACAGACCACTACATGCTTTGTATGTAGGAAAACCTGCAAAATCGGCAGTGTATCAAATACTTGTTCTCCGCACTGTATATCCTGCACCGCACCTGGGTCACACCTCACCTCACCCCAACCCTTACAAGAACAAATTACCAGAAGAGGTTCAAGAAGGTAACAGTATATTTTATGGAGTTTATATCAGTCTACTTGTTGAGTTAACCAGATTTGGCATAATACAGAGATAACGATAGCAGTTACAAAAATAGCTTAATTATTTTACAACCAAATAAACTCACAAAATTCATCTAATTATTTTTTATAAAACACCAAACTGTCCTCAGACGTGTCAATAATGGATGGCAATTATTCCTTAAAAAAATAAAAACTGAAGATATCTGCCAAAGAAATAAACACATTTAATATTGCAGAGAAACATCAGTTTGTTAAAGGGCAATTCCGCCACATTTCAACCTCATATTCATTATCTCCAGTACCATACCAGTGTCTACATATGTGTAAACTGTGTATTTCTATGATCTGTGGTTAAAAAGAGTCGATGTCTGCGCCCCCCCCCCCGGAAATTTAATTAGCATTATATAAAAAAATCCCCATCAAAATCCATCTGTTTAAGCTAGAGATATCTTTTTTTTTTCACTCTTAAGGATTAAAAAGATAAGAAGAAACGTGCTAGAAAATGGTTCTATGTGATATCCCAGGGTGATTGAATTCCTAGCCAGAGAGGGTGTTTTCTTGCTCCCCACACCGCTGTGAATCTCATAGTGTTTGAAAATCATTGTTTTTAAAATGTTTAAACTTTTTATGATGTCATCGGGTAGAACTGTTTAACTTTATATATTTTTCTACAAAACGTAGAAATGCGCTGTTTTCACATATGTAGACACTGGCATTGTGCTGGAGATTATGAAAAATAGGTTGAAAAGTGGTGGAATTGCCCTTTAAGGTAGGCACACTGCTGAGCACAGTATGCCCAATACTAAATGACCTTTAAGGTAGGCACGTTGCTGCATACAGTAGGTCCAATACTAAATTACCTTTAAGGTAGGCACGTTGCTGCATACAGTAGGTCCAATACTAAATTACCTTTAAGGTAGGCACATTGCTGCATACAGTATGTCCAATACTAAATGAGAATGAAAAAGGAAACAAATATGATTGATCACCACATCACAGTTGGAAATAACACTTTGTGAATGAAAATACTGAAAGTTCTGCATTAGTAAAGTACAATATAATGAAATAACTGCTTATTAACTTCCATAGTCATACATGTAATAGCATAAATGTGGTATAATGAAACTCACAAGTTATAAGCTCCTTATATCAGTCATGTGCTCTTGACATTGAAATGGAGGTGTGTGTGTGTGTGGGGGGGGGGGATAACAGAATAACAACAAAAAAATCCAGAAAAACGCATGTCAAAAATGTTATAAATTGATTTGCATTTTAATGAGGGAAATAAGTATTTGACCCCCTCTCGATCAGAAAAATGTCTGGCTCCCAGGTGTCTTTTATACAGGTAACGAGCTGAGATTAGGAGCACACTCTTAAAGGGAGTGCTCCTAATCTCAGTTTGTTACCTGTATAAACGACACCTGTCCACAGAAGCAATCAATTAATCAGATTCCAAACTCTCCACCATGGCCAAGACCAAAGAGCTCTCCAAGGATGTCAGGGACAAGATTGTAGACCTACACAAGGCTGGAATGTGCTACAAGACCATCGCCAAGCAGCTTGGTGAGAAGGTGACAAAAGTTGGTGCGATTATTCGCAAATGGAAGAAACACAAAATAACTGTCAATCTCCCTTGGCCTGGGGCTCCATTCAAGATCTCACCTCGTGGAGTTGCAATGATCATGAGAACGGTGAGGAATCAGCCCAGAACTACACGGGAGGATCTTGTCAATGATCTCAAGGCAGCTGGGACCATAGTCACCAAGAAAACAATTGGTAACACACTACGCCGTGAAGCACTGAAATCCTGCAGCGCCCGCAAGGTCCCCCTGCTCAAGAAAGCACATATACAGGCCCGTCTGAAGTTTGCCAATTAACATCTGAATGATTCAGAGGAGAACTGGGTGAAAGTGTTGTGGTCAGATGAGACCAAAATCAAGCTCTTTGGCATCAACTCAACTCGCCGTGTTTGGAGGAGGAGGAATGCTGCCTATGACCCCCAGAACACCATCCCCACCGTCAAACATGGAGGTGGAAACATTATGCTTTGGGGGTGTTTTTCTGCTAAGGGGACAGGACAACTTCACCGCATCAAAGGGACGATGGACGGGGCCATGTACCGTCAAATCTTGGGTGAGAACCTCCTTCCCTCAGCCAGGGCATTGAAAATGGGTTGTGGATGGGTATTCCAGCATGACAATGACCCAAAACACACGACCAAGGCAACAAAGGAGTGGCTCAAGAAGAAGCACATTAAGGTCCTGGAGTGGCCTAGCCAGTCTCCAGACCTTAATCCCATAGAAATTCTGTGGAGGGAGCTGAAGGTTCGAGTTGCCAAACGTCAGCTTCAAAACCTTAATGACTTGGAGAAGATCTGCAAAGAGGAGTGGGACAAAATCCCTCCTGAGATGTGTGCAAACCTGGTGGCCAACTACAAGAAACGTCTGACCTCTGTGATTGCCAACAAGGGTTTTGCCACCAAGTACTAAGTCATGTTTTGCAGAGGGGTCAAATACTTATTTCCCTCATTAAAATGCAAATCAATTTATAACTTTTTTGACATGCATTTTTCTGGATTTTTTTGTTGTTATTCTGTCTCTCACTGTTCAAATAAACCTACCATTAAAATTATAGACTGATCATGTCTTTGTCAGTGGGCAAACTTACAAAATCAGCAGGGGATCAAATACTTTTTTCCCTCACTGTAGTTAAACCTACCAACAATGATTACCTTTATATCATGGTGTGTCAGTGTGTACCAATGAATACAACTATTGTTAAATCAATGACTTTGGGTACATTATTGTACTTCAGTCCGAATGTACTAAACTCATTGGTTAAGAAAAACAATCAAACAAACAATAACATTTTACGTCAGCAGCAAGAATCCATACTGTTGTTCAGAAAACAGTATTTCATCTAAATGTGTTTTTAGCTAAGGTTAAGTGATAATACTTCAATATACTTCAAAACTGTACTGTCATCACTGTCAGAAAATACTGATGTGATATTTGTAATTGGCTTATGTCTGATAAAACCCAAATGAATCACAAAATTGCTACATATTCAAACCGTTTGTTCAACTTCATTGATGGAATACTGCATATTTGTGAATACTGCAAATAGCTCCAGTTCTGACTTTGAATTTAACACAATGAACTCAGTATGCATCTGTATATTATACAAACACGTCCATGCACAGGAATGCAAATGTAACTCAACTAGAATAAAATAAAACATCACACTTGTCATCACTGCCAGTATGCCACACACAAAATACATCTGCATTTTATTTATACTTTTTTTTACATAGAAAGACTGTTAGAGACTTAGAGATTGCTCTTCGCAAACTAAATACCTCAGTAACTTATTGCCTTAGTGTGCTGGTATGGGAGAGGTTTTCATGATGCTATATAATGCTGTGACTTGTGTTGATCATGCACTTTATTAAATGGAAACACTGAAGAAAATAAGATATGGTCATACACCATGTCATAAAAACACTTTCGTCATATCCACAGAATTGTATTATTATTATTAATATTATTAATATTATTATTATTATTATTATTATTATAATGTGACATCATAGGTAAATCCTTGCCGCTGTAACCCAGAACCAACAGTGAGTGTGATAAAAATTACAACTACAACTTATGGGTGCGATCACTCTTCAGGTGAAAGTGGAAATGCAGTGTTCTGTGTTGCCCCCTCCTGCTGTGTTTCCATAACGCAGCATCTCAGTATTCCGAATAGAACTGAATGGCACGGAACCGGTCCGTCACTCTCTAGAGGTTGTCCATCCTTTGTGCTCTCTTGTCTGTCTGTCTCTCCTGCGTGTTCTCTCTGTCCTCCAGACCTGCTCTCCCCTCAGGGCTGAGAGAGAGCGAGACGTTTACGTTTGAGCTTCTGTCTCCTCCTCTCCTCCTCCTTCTCGTCCTTTCAAAAACAGACAGAAGAGAGCGCTGACCTACACTCCTCTGTCTATCACACCAGGAGGTCTGTCCATCCGTGGGATCGAGCAGGGCGGAGCAAGCACACATTCCAAGCAGCAACATGGCCAGGCAGCAGCTGGACCAGGCAGCAACATGGCCAGGCAGCAACATGGCCAGGCAGCAACATAGCCAGGCAGCAACATGGCAGATGAGACTCCATTAGTAAGGCAGCCATTCTCCCTATTCATCCACTCTCCAGCAATGTGTGTGTCTGTCTGTCTGTCCGTCCGTCCATCCGCCCGTCTGTCTGCTCCTTTATGTCTCTCTCCTGATGTTGCTCCATGATGGCTGTGTTCCATTTACTACATTTCACTTCATATCCAAAGTCTATGTGTACAAAAAATATCTGTATCGATCGATATATCCGGTCTGGTTAATACTGTTGACTCAAAATAACGTCCATGATAAAAAAAGTGTCAATATATTATATAAAACGTTTCCATAAAAAGGCAAAAAATAACAAAAAAGCAATGTAGTATTCAGTTGCAATATATACCATATCAATATGTACAGTGGCCATGCTTGATGTTAGCCATCACTGCAAGAGAATGAGAGCAGGGATTAGTGGGGGTCACAGGTCAAGAGGTCACAGATCAAGGCTACTAACGTTAGCAAAGCCACTAGGGCTCTATAATAGATGCTTTGTACTTCATCCTAATCAAACTCATAAAATGATTATTATATAACATACATGTTATAATCATACCCAAATCATATTTATTTATTGGGCATAATACATGCTAATTGGTACAGTAAAATAATCTGAGTTGGGGGATGATCATTGCGTTGTTCACTGTTTATCTTGAAGCTCTGGTTTGATTGACAATGTACTGTCATCATATTGCATGTGGTTGCAAATTAATGTACTACATATTAATCAGGCAGGTATTAATGAATGTACTACATATTAATCAGGCAGGTATTAATGAATGTACTACATATTGCTCAGCAGGTATTAGTGAATGTACTACATATTATTCAGGCAGGTATTAAGTCATACTGGGCATTCGAATCCCCACTCACCTTGTGCCAACATCCTGGTATGGGCAGTCCATCTTGCCCCTAGGGGTAACAGAACAAGAGAGAGGAGTGGTTAGTGGGGAAGTTTCATGTCATGTGGGGTGAAAACACCAAAGAACTTTACCATACCACATGCAAGTCAGCACATTGACAACCACATCCAGACCACAACACAACTCCGCACTATTTTCATAATACAACCTTATGCTGATCTTAAGATTCATGTGACAATCCAGCCTACTGATGTTAGAAAATGACAGATATCAGAGAGAAAACACACATGGAACAGCAGGCTAAGGGAAATAGTGCGTGGGATAGAACGAGGGAACAGGCAGACACACAGTGGTGGAAAGGGGGGAACAGGTAACGATACTGTACCAAAGGACAGGGGGCCTCAGGGCCAGAAGGAGGAGGAGGAGGGGTGGACTGTACCCCTTCATCAGAAAGTCCTTTAGTCCCATTATAACCCTGTCAGCAAGAGCCAACCCACTGTTACACATACTCTGAACATACATCCCTCCCACAGACACAGAGAATAACATACATCCCTCCCACAGACACAGAGAATAACATACATCCCTTCCACAGACACAGAGAATAACATACATCCCTCCCACAGACACAGAGAATAACATACATCCCTCCCACAGACACAGAGAATAACATACATCCCTCCCACAGACACTGAGAATAACATACATCCCTCCCACAGACACTGAGAATAACATACATTGGAAATCATAGAAATAGAGATCCAAAATAAATAAAAAGAAAACAATTAAAAATCTACAATTGTAAACACATAAAGTTGTTAAATATTTTATCCAGTCTGGCTCAAATGTCCATACGGTCATGGATGAAAGGTCAAGGTTGAGGGTGACATACCACAGGACAGGGCTGGTCCAGTCCAGGGGGACCCTGCTCCCCCTTCCCACCCTTCAGACCTCTCTTCCCCATTGTCCCCCGGTCACCCTGAGAGAGAGAGAGAGAGAGGGGACAGAGAGAGAGAGAGAGAGAGAGAGAGAGAGAGAGAGAGATGGGCACGAGAGTAGTTCCACTAAATGCAAGTCAACTAGTAATTTAACTACATTTTGCAGTAGCTTGTTGGTAGTTCAACTAAATAAACATCTTCTTAGTGTTTTCAGTAGTTAATTACTTGTTTTGCCTTGTAATGGTGTAGCTAACTACTGGAACCACACACTATATTTTCACCCCCCATAAAATAATTTTCCTGCATAACCCCCACAACATTTTCAGATTTACAGTTGAAGTCGGACGTTTACATACCCCTTAGCCAAATACATTTAAACTCAGTTTTTCACAATTCCTGACATTTAATCCTAGTAAAAATTCCCTGTTTTAGGTCAGTTAGGATCACCACTTTATTTTAAGAATGTGAAATGTCAGAATAATGATTTATTTCAGCTTTTATTTCTTTCATCACATTCCCAGTGGGTCAGATGTTTACATACACTCAATTAGTATTTGGTAGCATTGCCTTTTAAATAGTTTAACTTGGGTCAAACGTTTCGGGTAGCCTTCCACAAGCTTCCCACAATAAGTTGGGTGAATTTTGGCCCATTCCTCCTGACAGAGCTGGTGTAACTGAGTCAGGTTTGTAGGCCTCCTTGCTCGCACATGCTTTTTCAGTTCTGCCCACACATTTTCTATAGGATTGAGGTCAGGGCTTTGTGATGGCCACTCCAATACCTTGACTTTGTTGTCCTTAAGCCATTTTGTCACAACTTTGGAAGTATGCTTGGGGGGTCATTGTCCATTTGGAAGATCCATTTGCGACCAAGCTTTAACTTCCTGACTGATGTCTTGAGATGTTGCTTCAATATATCCACATAATTTTCCTTCCTCATGATGCCATCTATTTTGTGAAGTGCACCAGTCCCTCCTGCAGCAAAGCACCCCCACAGCATGATGCTGCCACCTTTTTCCTCCAAACATAGCGATGGTCATTATGGCCAAACAGTTATATTTTTGTTTCATCAGACCAGAGGACATTTCTCAAAAAAGTACGATCTTTGTCCCCATGTGCAGTTGCAAACCGTAGTCTGGCTTTTTTATGGTGGTTTTGGAGCAGTGGCTTCTTCCTTGCTGAGCGGCCTTTCAGGTTATGTCGATATAGGACTCGTTTTACTGTGGATATAGATACTTTTGTACCTGTTTCCTCCAGCATCTTCACAAGGTCCTTTGCTGTTGTTCTGGGATTGATTTGCACTTTTCGCACCAAAGTACGTTCATCTCTAGTGTCACGATCGTCGGAAGGAGCGGACCAATACGCAGCGCGTGGAGTGAACATGATGACTTTATTTATAAAGCAACCACGTAAAAACAACAAACGACGATAGTGAAGTCCTAACGTAACAATACACTGAACTTGGAACAATAACCCACAAAACAAAGGTGAAAACTGACAGTTTAAATATGGCTCCCAATCAGAGATAACGAGCCGACAGCTGACACTCGTTACCTCCGATTGGGAGTCATTGACTACAACATACAACCACCTAGAAAAACAACCCACAGACCTGCAAACATAGAAATACACCCGACAGAACTACCAACATAGAAAAACACCCAAATCCCCAACAAAACAACATACACTCTAGCTCACATACAAAAGTCCTAGAGCCAGAGTGTCACAGTACCCCCCCCTAAAGGTGCGCACTCCGGGCGCACCAGCATACGCTCTAGGGGAGGGTCTGGGTGGGCGTCTGTCCACGGTGGTGGCTCTGGCCCCGGTCGTGATCCCCACCCCACCACAGTCACAAACTGCTTAGTAGGCAGTACCGGACTAAGGGACAGCACCTGACTAAGGGGCAGCACCGGACTAAGTGGCAGCACCGGACTAAGGGGCAGCACCGGACTAAGGGGCAGCACCGGGCTAAGGGCCAGCACCTGACTAAAGGGCAGCACCGGACTGAGGGGCAGATCCTGGCTGGCTGGCTCAGGCGGATCCTGGCTGGACGGCTCTGGCGGATCCTGGCTGGCGGAAGACTCTGGCTGATCCTGTCTGGCAGAAGGCTCTGGCTGATCCTGTCTGGCAGAAGGCTCTGGCTGATCCTGTCTGGCAGAAGGCTCTGGCTGATCCTGTCTGGCAGAAGGCTCTGGCTGATCCTGTCTGGCAGAAGGCTCTGGCTGATCCTGTCTGGCGGAAGGCTCTGGCTGATCCTGTCTGGCGGAAGGCTCTGGCTGATCCTGTCTGGCAGAAGGCTCTGGCTGATCCTGTCTGGCGGAAGGCTCTGACGGCGTTGGGCAGACGGGCAGTTCAGACGGCGTTGGGCAGACGGACAGTTCAGGCCCCGTTGGGCAGACGGGCAGTTCAGACGGCGTTGGGCAGACGGACAGTTCAGACGGCGTTGGGCAGACGGACAGTTCAGGCCCCGTTGGGCAGACGGGCAGTTCAGACGGCGTTGGGCAGACGGACAGTTCAGACGGCGTTGGGCAGACGGACAGTTCAGGCCCCGTTGGGCAGACGGCAGACTCTGGCCGTCTGAGGCGCATCGTAGGCCTGGTGCGTGGTGCCGGAACAGGAGGTACCGGGCTGAGGACACGCATCTCAGGGCTAGTGCGGAGAGAAGCAACAGGGCTTGCTGGACCCTGGGAACGCACATGACGCCTAGTGCGGGGAGCCGGAACAGGGCATGCTGGACCCTGGGGACTCCCATAACGCCTAGTGCGGGGAGCCGGAACAGGGCATGCTGGACCCTGGGGACTCCCATAACGCCTAGTGCGGGGAGCCGGAACAGGGCATGCTGGACCCTGGGGACTCCCATAACGCCTAGTGCGGGGAGCCGGAACAGGGCATGCTGGACCCTGGGGACTCCCATAACGCCTAGTGCGGAGAGCAGGAACAGGCCGGGCCGGGCTGGCGAAGCGCACCGTATCCCTGGTGCGTGGAGTAGGAACAGGCCGGGCTGGGCTGGCGACGCGCACCGTATCCCTGGTGCGAGTGGCCGGAACAGGCCGGGCCGGGTTGGCGAAGCGCACCGTATCCCTGGTGCGAGGAGTAGGAACAGGCCGGGCTGGGCTGGCGACGCGCACCGTATCCCTGGTGCGAGTGGCGGAACAGGCCGGGCGGGTTGGCGAGCGCACCGTATCCCTGGTGCGAGGAGTAGGAACAGGCCGGGCTGGGCTGGCGACGCGCACCGTATCCTTAGTGCGAGGGACCGGAACAGGCCGTACCGTGCACGGGGAACACACACTACTGGCTGCACCACGGGACTAGGAACGGGCCGGACCGAACTGGTTACACACCCCCAGTACCTCACGCCGTGCCTCAACACTTTCCTTCCCTGCTTTACCCAGTTGCCCCCTTGACCTGGTAGCCCACTGAATCCGTCCCTTCTCTGCCTCCGTCAGCCCCCTTAACCTGGCAGCCCTCTGACTCTGCCTTGTGGCAGCCTCCTGCTGCTCCGTCGCCCAAGCCATGTGCCCCCCAAAAAATTTCTTGGGGTTGCCTCTCGATCCTTCCGACGATGATGGCCCTGCTGATGCCGTTGCTCCTCTCGCCGTCGCCTCTCCACCGTCTCGCTCCAAGGACGGCGATCCATCCCATCGAGGATCTCCTCCCAAGTCCAGGACCCTTTACCTTCCACCAGTTCCTTCCATGTCCAGACCCTTTGTTCCTGGACGCGCTGCTTGGTTCCTTTATGGTGGGTTATTCTGTCACGATCGTCGGAAGGAGCGGACCAATACGCAGCGCGTGGAGTGAACATGATGACTTTATTTATAAAGCAACCACGTAAAAACAACAAACGACGATAGTGAAGTCCTAACGTAACAATACACTGAACTTGGAACAATAACCCACAAAACAAAGGTGAAAACTGACAGTTTAAATATGGCTCCCAATCAGAGATAACGAGCCGACAGCTGACACTCGTTACCTCCGATTGGGAGTCATTGACTACAACATACAACCACCTAGAAAAACAACCCACAGACCTGCAAACATAGAAATACACCCGACAGAACTACCAACATAGAAAAACACCCAAATCCCCAACAAAACAACATACACTCTAGCTCACATACAAAAGTCCTAGAGCCAGAGTGTCACATCTAGGAGACAGAGCGCGTCTCCTTCCTGAGCGGTATGACGGCTGCGTGGTCCCATGGTGTTTATACTTGCGTACTATTGTTTGTACAGATGAATGTGGTACTTTCAGGCGTTTGGAAATTGCTCCCAAGGATGAACCAGACTTGAGGAGGTCTACAATATTTTTTCTGAGGTCTTGGCTGATTTCTTTTGATTTTCCCATGATGTCAAGCAAAGAGGCACTGAGTTTGAAGGTAGGCCTTGAAATACATCCACAGGTACACCTCCAATTGACTCAAATTATGTCAATTAGCCTATCAGCAGCTTCTAAAGCCATGATATCATTTTCTGGAATTTTCCAAGCTGTTTAAAGGCACAGTCAACTTAGTGTATGTAAACTTCTGACCCACTGGAATTGTGATACAGTGAAATAATCTGTCTGTAAACAATTGTTGGAAAAATTACTTGTGTCATGCACAAAGTAGATGTCCTAACCGACTTGCCAAAACTATAGTTTGTTAACAATAAATTTGTGGAGTGGTTGAAACACTAGTTTTAATGTATGTAAACTTCCGACTTCAACTGTAGATATGATACTTTTTCACAAAGTAGTTTTGATGTAGTGAACACATGT
The DNA here is from genome assembly GCF_020615455.1 of Coregonus clupeaformis. NCBI lineage: Eukaryota > Metazoa > Chordata > Actinopteri > Salmoniformes > Salmonidae > Coregonus > Coregonus clupeaformis. The sequence goes on from NC_059193.1 coordinate 21,342,045, forward strand.
TTCAAAGTAACTTTAGTTACTTATTAAAAATTATATTTCTCTTAATGGTTTCCTGTAGCTCAGCTTCTTCCAGGGTGAAGTAATTGGTAGTTTGGTAAACTATATTTTCAGAGTAGATTCCCCAACACTGAGTATTCCTTGTAGGCCTAAAACACCCGATATAACTGATCACAATCATCAAACAAGAAGATTAGCTGAATCAGGTACAAATCCTGAGCCAAGCTGGTATAGTGTAGGTTCAATGACTATATACACGGAGTGTACAAAACATTAGGAACACCTGCTCTTTCAATGACATAGATTGACCAGGTGAATCCAGGTGAAAGTTATGATCACTTATTGATGTCACTGGTTAAATCCACTTCAATCAGTGTAGATGAAGGGGAGGAGACCGGTTAAAGAAGGATTTTTAAGCCTTGAGACAATTGAGACATGGATTGTGTATGGTGCCATTCAGAGGGTGAATGGGCAAGACAAAAGATTTAAGTGCCTTTGATCGGGGTATGGTAGTAGATGCCAGGTGCACCGGTATGTATCAAGAACTGCAACGCTGCTGGGTTTTTTACACTCAACAGTTTCCTGTGTGTATCAAGAATGGTCCACCACCCAAAGGACATCCAGCCAACTTGACACAAATGTGGGACGCATTGGAGTCAACATGGGCCAGCGTCCCTGTGGAACGCTTTTGACACCTTGTAGAGTCCATGCCCCGACGAATCAAGGCTGTTCTGACAGCAAAATGGGGTGCAACTCATATTAGGAAGGTGTTCTTAATGTTTTGTACACTCAGTGTATTGTAGGCCAGTTATGTTCATTAAGTATGTACTGTATGTAACACATATTTTTGGAACATTTTGCAATTAAGCCAACAGTAGTTCATGCTTTAGTATCTCCATCAATGTCATTGTGGACGAAAAGTAGGCCACCATTTTTGTCAGGATTAACTGGGATTTTGAGATTCAGAACTCTGGGCCATGCATAATGCAGCGTCATAATGCTGTTGCCATGACAACATACCTAACAATCCAGATGTTGCAGGAATGAATTCCATTTCTTTACCACTTGCTACTGGACACTTGGTGAGATATCAACATCAATATTGAGAGAACAGCATTGTTTTACAAAGTATCTTGAGAGATTGGCTATTGGCACGAGTGCATCTGCCATTACTGGTGAGAGGGCTTATTCAACTTCTTCATCATTGGGTGAGTCAGTGCCACTGGAAAGCTTTGTAGGACTACAATTTCCTCCTCATATTGTACAATCTGTGTGTCTCAGTGTGCCTATAGTGTTTTTAAATATATATGAAAAACATGGGTTCATGGTACCCTATCACAACATTGAATTTTAAGGAGAAAGCAAGTGCATGATCCCACAGAAAATATGGGAGTTCTTTAACATGCTCCGGAGTTAAGAATATTGTTAGCTTATATCGAAATACCAAAAAAGCTGAACAGATAAACACATAATAATAATAATAATAATAATAATAATAAAAATTAATAATTTGTGTAGACCCTTTTGGAATGTTTGATGAATTACCATGGTAACTGCCATTATTCCATCAACTTGCTACCACATAAATACAATTCTAATTCTATGCATGTAACAATCAAATACCATGGCAACTATGCATCACAATAGCAGGTGACCACCTAAAAATCCACGGTCTGGCGCATAGAATTAGAATAACTAGAATGGACATATTCTCTCAGATCATGGCAATTTACCATGGGATTGCAATAGTACTTCTAATTCTATGGGGGGCACATGAGAACTCTGTCCCTTCAAATAAGCATCACTGAACATCATTGAACATTCCCATGTCATCATTGAACATTCCCATGTCAATTGAGTTGGTTGTTGATAAAGTTTTATTGAATACTAAAAATTCAATGCCTGTGGTACACAAAATATGGCCACCGGTCCATGTATGCCCATTCTAGTAATCCTAATTCTGTGGTCTGGGAATGTGTACCACCTGAACCAGAACCTAACCCTCTATTAAGACATTAATCCTTTCCCAGACAGCTCCTTAAAATGGAGCAACAGATCTGGAGGACAGATATAGAGAGGGAGGTGGAGAGAATATGCCTGGGTGTGCCTGTGTATGTTGTTGGTTGTCATTGACAACATACAAAAGGAGAAGGTGGAGATACAGTAAAGGAGAGAAAGTTGCAGAAAGGAGTAGAACGTGCAAAGGCAGAAATAGAAAACAGCTGGGAGGAGATAGAGAAGTTTAAAAAGGAGGTGGCGAGGTTGAGAGACAGCGAGGAGAAGAGGAGGTGGCGAGGTTGAGAGACAGCAAGGAGAAGAGGAGGAGGTGGCGAGGTTGAGAGACAGTGAGGAGAAGAGGAGGAGGTGGCGAGGTTGAGAGACAGTGAGGAGAAGAGGAGGAGGTGGCGAGATTGAGATACAGCGTGGAGAAGAGGAGGAGGTGACGAGGTTGAGAGACAGCGTGGAGAAGAGGAGGAGGTGGCGAGGTTGAGAGACAGTGAGGAGAAGAGGAGGAGGTGGCGAGATTGAGAGACAGTGAGGAGAAGAGGAGGAGGTGGCGAGGTTGAGAGACAGTGAGGAGAAGAGGAGGAGGTGGCGAGATTGAGAGACAGTGAGGAGAAGAGGAGGAGGTGGTGAGGTTGAGTGACAGCGTGGAGAAGAGGAGGATGTTGAGAGATAGTGAGGAGAAGAGGACGAGGTGGCGAGATTGAGAGACAGCGTGGAGAAGAGGAGGAGGTGGCGAGGTTGAGAGACAGTGAGGAGAAGAGGAGGACGTGGCGAGGTTGAGTGACAGCGTGGAGAGGAGGAGGATGTGGCGAGGTTGAGAGACAGCTTGGAGAAGAGGAGGATCTGGTGAGGTTGAGTGACAGCGTGGAGAAGAGGAGGATGTTGAGAGACAGTGAGGAGAAGAGGAGGAGGTGGCGAGATTGAGAGACAGCGTGGAGAGGAGGAGGATGTGGCGAGGTTGAGAGACAGCTTGGAGAAGAGGAGGATCTGGTGAGGTTGAGTGACAGCGTGGAGAAGAGGAGGATGTTGAGAGACAGTGAGGAGAAGAGGAGGTGGTGGCGAGATTGAGAGACAGTGAGGAGAAGAGGAGGACGTGGCGAGGTTGAGTGACAGCGTGGAGAGGAGGAGGATGTGGCGAGGTTGAGAGACAGCTTGGAGAAGAGGAGGATCTGGTGAGGTTGAGTGACAGCGTGGAGAAGAGGATGATGTTGAGAGACAGTGAGGAGAAGAGGAGGATGTGGCGAGGTTGAGAGACAGCGTGGAGAAGAGGAGGATGTGGTGAGGTTGAGTGACAGCATGGAGAAGAGGAGGATGTTGAGAGACAGTGAGGAGAAGAGGAGGAGGTGGCGAGATTGCGATACAGCGTGGAGAAGAGGAGGAGGTGACGAGGTTGAGAGACAGCGTGGAGAAGAGGAGGAGGTGGCGAGGTTGAGAGACAGTGAGGAGAAGAGGAGGAGGTGGCGAGATTGAGAGACAGTGAGGAGAAGAGGAGGAGGTGGCGAGGTTGAGAGACAGTGAGGAGAAGAGGAGGAGGTGGCGAGATTGAGAGACAGTGAGGAGAAGAGGAGGAGGTGGTGAGGTTGAGTGACAGCGTGGAGAAGAGGAGGATGTTGAGAGATAGTGAGGAGAAGAGGACGAGGTGGCGAGATTGAGAGACAGCGTGGAGAAGAGGAGGAGGTGGCGAGGTTGAGAGACAGTGAGGAGAAGAGGAGGACGTGGCGAGGTTGAGTGACAGCGTGGAGAGGAGGAGGATGTGGCGAGGTTGAGAGACAGCTTGGAGAAGAGGAGGATCTGGTGAGGTTGAGTGACAGCGTGGAGAAGAGGAGGATGTTGAGAGACAGTGAGGAGAAGAGGAGGAGGTGGCGAGATTGAGAGACAGCGTGGAGAGGAGGAGGATGTGGCGAGGTTGAGAGACAGCTTGGAGAAGAGGAGGATCTGGTGAGGTTGAGTGACAGCGTGGAGAAGAGGAGGATGTTGAGAGACAGTGAGGAGAAGAGGAGGTGGTGGCGAGATTGAGAGACAGTGAGGAGAAGAGGAGGACGTGGCGAGGTTGAGTGACAGCGTGGAGAGGAGGAGGATGTGGCGAGGTTGAGAGACAGCTTGGAGAAGAGGAGGATCTGGTGAGGTTGAGTGACAGCGTGGAGAAGAGGATGATGTTGAGAGACAGTGAGGAGAAGAGGAGGATGTGGCGAGGTTGAGAGACAGCGTGGAGAAGAGGAGGATGTGGTGAGGTTGAGTGACAGCATGGAGAAGAGGAGGATGTTGAGAGACAGTGAGGAGAAGAGGAGGAGGTGGCGAGATTGCGATACAGCGTGGAGAAGAGGAGGAGGTGACGAGGTTGAGAGACAGCGTGGAGAAGAGGAGGAGGTGGCGAGGTTGAGAGACAGTGAGGAGAAGAGGAGGAGGTGGCGAGATTGAGAGACAGTGAGGAGAAGAGGAGGAGGTGGCGAGGTTGAGAGACAGTGAGGAGAAGAGGAGGAGGTGGCGAGATTGAGAGACAGTGAGGAGAAGAGGAGGAGGTGGTGAGGTTGAGTGACAGCGTGGAGAAGAGGAGGATGTTGAGAGATAGTGAGGAGAAGAGGACGAGGTGGCGAGATTGAGAGACAGCGTGGAGAAGAGGAGGAGGTGGCGAGGTTGAGAGACAGTGAGGAGAAGAGGAGGACGTGGCGAGGTTGAGTGACAGCGTGGAGAGGAGGAGGATGTGGCGAGATTGAGAGACAGCTTGGAGAAGAGGAGGATCTGGTGAGGTTGAGTGACAGCGTGGAGAAGAGGAGGATGTTGAGAGACAGTGAGGAGAAGAGGAGGAGGTGGCGAGATTGAGAGACAGCGTGGAGAGGAGGAGGATGTGGCGAGGTTGAGAGACAGCTTGGAGAAGAGGAGGATCTGGTGAGGTTGAGTGACAGCGTGGAGAAGAGGAGGATGTTGAGAGACAGTGAGGAGAAGAGGAGGTGGTGGCGAGATTGAGAGACAGTGAGGAGAAGAGGAGGACGTGGCGAGGTTGAGTGACAGCGTGGAGAGGAGGAGGATGTGGCGAGGTTGAGAGACAGCTTGGAGAAGAGGAGGATCTGGTGAGGTTGAGTGACAGCGTGGAGAAGAGGATGATGTTGAGAGACAGTGAGGAGAAGAGGAGGATGTGGCGAGGTTGAGAGACAGCGTGGAGAAGAGGAGGATGTGGTGAGGTTGAGTGACAGCATGGAGAAGAGGAGGATGTTGAGAGACAGTGAGGAGAAGAGGAGGAGGTGGCGAGATTGAGAGACAGCGTGGAGAAGAGGAGGAGGTGGCGAGGTTGAGAGACAGTGAGGAGAAGAGGAGGAGGTGGCGAGGTTGAGAGACAGCGTGGAGAAGAGGAGGAGGTGGCGAGGTTGAGAGACAGTGAGGAGAAGAAGAGGATGTGGCGAGGTTGAGAGACAGTGAGGAGAAGAGGAGGTTGTGGCGAGGTTGAGAGACAGTGAGGAGAAGAGGAGGACGTGGCAAGGTGAAGAAGCAGGATAAAGAGGTGGAGAAGAAGAGGGACTAGCAGCACCCTTTAATGCAGGAAAACTTAAATCTGTTCTACCTCATTTCTATCAGCATGTTAAATGTGCAACCAGAGGAAAAATAACTCTAGACCACCTTTACTCTACACACAGAGACGCATACAAAGCTCTCCCTCGCCCTCCATTGGCAAATCTGACCATAACTCTTTCCTCCTGATTCCTGCTTATAAAAAAAAACTAAAGCAGGAAGCACCAGTGACTCAGTTAATAAAAAAGTGGTCAGATGATGCAGATGCTAAGCTATAGGACTGTTTTGCTAGCACAGACTGGAATATGTTCCGGGATTCTTCAGATAGCATTGAGGAGTACACCACATCAGTCACTGGCTTCATCAATAAGTGCATCGATGACGTTGTCCCTCACAGTGACCGTACGTACCCCAACCAGAAGCCATGGATTATAGGCAACATCCGCACTGAGCTAAAGGGTAGAGCTGCCGCTTTCAAGGAGCGGGACTCTAACCCGGACGCTTATAAGAAATCCTGCTATGCCCTCCGACAAACCATCAAACAGGCAAAGAGTCAATACATTACTAAGATTGAATCATACTACACCGGCTCCGACAATTGTCGGATGTTTTATTTATTTATTTATTTTATTTCACCTTTATTTAACCAGGTATGCCAGTTGAGAACAAGTTCTCATTTACAACTGCGACCTGGCCAAGATAAAGCAAAGCAGTGCGATAAAAACAACAACACAGTTACATATGGGGTAAAACAAAACATAAAGTCAAAAATACAACAGAAAATATATATACAGTGTGTGCAAATGTAGCAAGTTATGGAGGTAAGGCAATAAATAGGCCATAGTGCAAAAAATTACAATTAGTATTAACACTGGAATGATAGATGTGCAAGAGATGATGTGCAAATAGAGATACTGGGGTGAAAATGAGCAAAATAAATAACAATATGGGGATGAGGTAGTTGGTTGGGCTAATTTCAGATGGGCTGTATACAGGTGCAGTGATCGGTAAGGTGCTCTGACAACTGATGCTTAAAGTTGGTGAGGGAGATAAGAGTCTCCAGCTTCAGAGATTTTTGCAGTTCGTTCCAGTCATTGGCAGCAGAGAACAGGAAGGAATGGCGGCCAAAGGAGGTGTTGGCTTTGGGGATGACCAGTAAGATATACCTGCTGGAGCGCATACTACGGGTGGGTGGCAGGGCTTGCAAACTATTACAGACTACAAAGGGAAGCACAGCCGCGAGCTGCCAAGTGACACGAGCCTACCAGACAAGCTAAATCACTTCTATGCTCGCTTCGGGGCAAGCAACACTGAAGCATGCATGAGAGCATCAGCTGTTCCGGATGACTGTGATCACACCCTCCGTAGCCGATGTGAGTAAGACTTTTAAGCAGGTCAACATTCACAAGGCCGCAGGGCCAGACGGATTAACAGGACGTGTACTCCGAGCATGCGCTGATCAACTGGCAAGTGTCTTCACTGACATTTTCAACATGTCCCTGACTGAGTCTGTAATACCAACATGTTTCAAGCAGACCACCATAGTCCCTGTGCCCAAGAACACTAAGATAACCTGCCTAAATGACTACCGACCTGTAGCCCTCACGTCTGTAGCCATGAAGTGCTTTGAAAGGCTGCTCATGGCTCACATCAACCACATTATCCCAGAAACCCTAGACCCACTCCAATTTGCATACTGCCCCAACAGATCCACAGGTGATGCAATCTCTTTTGCACTCCATACTGCCCTTTCCCACCTGGACAAGAGGAACACCTATGTGAGAATGCTATTCATTGACTACAGCTCAGCGTTCAACACCATAGTGCCCCCAAAGCTCATCACTAAGCTAAGGACCCTGGGACTAAACACCTCCCTCTGCAACTGGATCCTGGACTTCCTTACGGGCCGCCCCCAGGTGGTAAGGGTAGGTAACAACACATTTGCCACGCTGACCCTCAACACGGGGGCCCCTCAGAGGTGCGTGCTCAGTCCCCTCCTGTACTCCCTGTTCACCCATGACTGCATGGCCAGGCACGACTCCAACACCATCATTACGTTTTCCGACAACACAACAGTGGTAGGCCTGATCACCGACAATGATGAGACAGCCTATAGGGAGGAGGTCAGAGACCTGAACGTGTGGTGCCAGGATAACAACCTTTCCCTCAACGTGATCAAGACAAAAGAGATGATTGTGGACTACAGGAAAAAAAAGAGGACTGAGCACGCCCCCCATTCTCATCGACGGGGCTGGGGTGTAACAGGTTGAGAGCTTCAAGTTCCTTGGTGTCCACATCACCAACAAATTATCATGGTCCAAACACACCAAGACAGTCGTGAAGAGGGCACGACAAAGCCTATTCCCCCTCAGGAGACTGAAAAGATTTGGCATGGGTCCTCAGAAAGTTCTACAGCTACACCATTGAGAGCATCCTGACTGGTTGCATCACCGCCTGGTATGGCAACTGCTCGGCCTCCGACCGCAAGGCACTACAGAGGGTAGTGCGTATGGCCCAGTACATCACTGGGGCCAAGCTTCCTGCCATTCAGGACCTCTATACCAGGCGGTGTCAGAGGAAGGCCCAACAAATTGTCAAAGACTCCAGCCACCCTAGTCATAGACTGTTCTCTCTGCTACTGCACGGCAAGCGATACCGGAGCTCCAAGTTTAGGTCCAAAAGGCTTATTAACAGCTTCTACCCCCAAGCCATAAGACTCCTGAACAGCTAATCATGGCTACCCGGACTATTTGCATTGTCCCTACCACCCCACCCCACCCCCTCTTTTACGCTGCTGCTACTCTCTGTTTATTATCTATGCATAGTCACTTTAACTCTACCCACATGTACATATTACCTCAATTATCTCGACTAACCTGTGCCCCCGCACATTGACTCCGTACTTTTTACTTAACATTTATTTGTCTTAAAACTGCATTGTTGGTTAAGGGCTTGTAAGTAAGTATTTCACTGTAAGGTCTACACCTGTTGTATTCGGTGCATGTGGCAAATAAAAATTGATTTGACAAGATACAGAAGAGGCTGGAAAGACAGAGCAAAAAGCTGGAGAAGAATACAGAGAAGTACGAATTGACAAAGAAAGAGTTTGAAAAGGAGAGAGATGCTGGAGAAGAAGAAGAAGGATATAGTGAATAGGTTAAAAGACGGAATGGAGGACTTGAGGAAGGAGATCGACAGAGCAGGAACTGTCATCCAGAAGAGCAAGATGGAGATAGAGTAGAAGGAAAGAAAGGAGCCGAGGAAAATGGAGCAAAGACACATGTACAAAATGGAAAAGATCAAGATGGAGATGAAGGAAGAATTGAAGAGAATGAGGGTGGTGCTAAAAGAGGTGGTGAGGGAAGTGACATTGGATATGGAGAAGGGAAGGCAGGAGCTGGAGAAAATGATGAATGAAATTAACCAGAAACACAAGGAGATAAAAAAAAGTCAAATTGGAGATGGGTAGGAACAAAAAGGAGTATGTGGAGAGAGTGAGGGAGGTGTTGGAGGTAATGAAAGAGAAGATGACCATGGTAAAGGAGAAGGTGAAGAGAGAGGAAGCGGTGGAGGAAGAGAGGGCCAAGTGGGAGAAACAAGTTAGAAGGGAGTTGGGGATGGTGAAAGAGGCGAAGGAGAGCAAGTAGGATGAGATCGCTAGAGTTACATTTGAGATGAAAAGAGAAGGAGAAGATAACTGAGACAGAGGAGATGATTCAGAAGATGGTGGGAGAGGTGAAAGAGTTAAACAAGAGTTGGCTAAGAAAAAGAGGAAGATGTGAAGAGGGCAAGAGAGGAGTATAAGAAGAGGTGGAATACAGAGATGGAGAGGCTGGGTAAGGAGTTTGAGAAGAAGAAAGAGGAGAGAGAGAGAGAAGAGGTGGAAGGACTGAGGGAGAAGATGAATGAGAGTGAGAAAAAGGTGGAAGGACTGAGGGAGAAGATGATTGAGAGTGAGAAAGAGGTGGAAGGACTGAGGAAGAAGATGAATGAGAGAGAGAAAGAGGTGGAAGGACTGAGGGAGAAGATGAATGAGAGAGAGAAGAGGTGGAAGGACTGAGGGAGAAGATGAATGAGAGCGAGAAAGAGGTGGAAGGACTGAGGGAGAAAATAATTGAGAGAAAGAAAGAGTTGGAAGAGGAAATTATTAAGAAGAGGAAGAAGTCATGCTGGAAATTCAAGGTACAGACACTTCACATAAACAGAAACTCCACATAAACAGACACTTCACATAAACAGACACCTCACATAAACAGACACTATAGATAAACAGACATTCCACATAAAAAGACACTTCACATAAACAGACACTCCACATTAAACAGACACTCCACATTAAACAGACACTCCACATTAAACAGACACTCCACATTAAACAGACACTCCACATAAACAGACACTTCACATAAACAGACACTTCACATAAATAGACAGCATATTTAAATGACCTCAACACTCAGAATGTTCTTTATGCAGTCTATTGGCCAGGAGAGACTGAGATCCATGCATAGGAATATAATACTATATACAGGTCAGTTACATCTATGGCCACAGCCACTGTATTCACTAGCATTAGTTTGAATGCATATATACGGTGAGGGAAAAAAGTATTTGATCCCCTGCTGATTTTGTACGTTTGCCCACTGACAAAGAAATGATCAGTCTATAATTTTAATGGTAGGTTTATTTGAACAGTGAGAGACAGAATAACAACAAAAAAACAAAAATGTTATAAATTGATTTGCATTTTAATGAGGGAAATAAGTATTTGACCCCCTCTCAATCAGAAAGATTTCTGGCTCCCAGGTGTCTTTTATACAGGTAACGAGCTGAGATTAGGAGCACACTCTTAAAGGGAGTGCTCCTAATATCAGCTTGTTACCTGTATAAAAGACACCTGTCCACAGAAGCAATCAATCAGATTCCAAACTCTCCACCATGGCCAAGACCAAAGAGCTCTCCAAGGATGTCAGGGACAAGATTGTAGACCTACACAAGGCTGGAATGGGCTACAAGACCATCGCCAAGCAGCTTGATGAGAAGGTGACAACAGTTGGTGCGATTATTCGCAAATGGAAGAAACACAAAAGAACTGTCAATCTCCCTCGGCCTGGGGCTCCATGCAAATTCTCACCTCATGGAGTTGCAATGATCATGAGAACGGTGAGGAATCAGCCCAGAACTACACGGGAGGATATTGTCAATGATCTCAAGGCAGCTGGGACCATAGTCACCAAGAAAACAATTGGTAACACACTACGCCGTGAAGGACTGAAATCCTGCAGCGCCCGCAAGGTCCCCCTGCTCAAGAAAGCACATATACATGCCCGTCTGAAGTTTGCCAATGAACATCTGAATGATTCAGAGGAGAACTGGGTGAAAGTGTTGTGGTCAGATGAGACCAAAATGGAGCTCTTTGGCATCAACTCAACTCGCCGTGTTTGGAGGAGGAGGAATGCTGCCTATGACCCCAAGAACACCATCCCCACCGTCAAACATGGAGGTGGAAACATTATGCTTTGGGGGTGTTTTTCTGCTAAGGGGACAGGACAACTTCACCGGATCAAAGGGACGATGGACGGGGCCATGTACCGTCAAATCTTGGGTGAGAACCTCCTTTCCTCAGCCAGGGCATTGAAAATAGGTTGTGGATGGGTATTCCAGCATGACAATGACCCAAAACACACGGCCAAGGCAACAAAGGAGTGGCTCAAGAAGAAGCACATTACGGTCCTGGAGTGGCCTAGCCAGTCTCCAGACCTTAATCCCATAGAAAATCCGTGGAGGGAGCTGAAGGTTCGAGTTGCCAAACGTCAGCCTCGAAACCTTAATGTCTTGGAGAAGATCTGCAAAGAGGAGTGGGACAAAATCCCTCCTGAGATGTGTGCAAACCTGGTGGCCAACTACAAGAAACGTCTGACCTCTGTGATTGCCAACAAGGGTTTTGCCACCAAGTACTAAGTCATGTTTTGCAGAGGGGTCAAATACCTATTTCCCTCATTAAAATGCAAATCAATTCATAACATTTTTGACATGCGTTTTTCTGGATTTTTTAGTTGTTATTCTGTCTCTCACTGTTCAAATAAACCTACCATTAAAATTATAGACTGATCATTTCTTTTTTTATTTCTTTTTAATTTTTAGAATGGATCAGCTTAATATTGCAGATAGATTGTATCTTCTATCAATGTAATTGTCTGCATCACTTCCAATCCCCCATGTTTTGTTTTTATATATATACTCCCCTTTATTATTTTTCAACCCCACCATCCTTTCCCTACTTGGAGTAAATTATTGAACAACAATGCCCAGGCCTCTACTGCCGGTCTATACTTACTATCTACACCTTATGGACAGAGTTAATTTTACAATAATTCTATTATATATATATATATATATATATATATATATATATATATATATATATATATATATATATATATATATATTATTTTTTTGCTCCTGAACTTCTTCTACTCTCAACCTCTCCGATCATTTTCATGATGTCCATCCAGTTTGCTTCTATATGCCATATCTTTCTAACTGTGCTCTTTCCCAAAAGCTCCCAACATACAACCTATATACTTATTATGGACACAGTATGCTTACATTATTAGCTATCTTTGTTATTATTTGTTGATATTTGTTATTAGTCCCATCCTTCAACTCTATTCAATACCTCCCATCTATCTCTTAACACCATCCATATAGGATTTCTATTTGCCATATATATTTCAACCGTACTGTGATGTTTTACAAAAGCTCTGAACCTTTCTATTCTCATTGCTTCTACAGATTGTGAATTAAAAATAAACATTTTTGCTAAAAGTATTATTATATTATTGATTGATTGACTATGACTTTTCAGATCACCCAGTAATGCTATCTGCAAGGTTAGCTCCAGGTAAATATTGCAATCCTTTAGCCATTCCTGGACCTGTGTCCAAAAACAAGCTACAAATGGACAGAACCAAAACAAATGATCTAATGATTCTGTCTCTTCACAGCCAAATCTGCAGAGCTGGGAAGATTGTATCCCCCATATAAATAACATTCTATTGGTAGAAAGAATTTTATATAATAATTTAAATTGAAAGATTCTAATTTTTGAATCCGGTGTCGCTTTGCGTGTCAGTTCATAAACACTATGCCATGGGATCGGTACGTCAAAGATCTCTTCCCAACTATTTTGCAATCTATATGGGACGGCTGTCAATCCTTTGGTCCTTAAGTGAAACTGATATACTTTTTTATGTATCACAGTTTTCCTTAACCAATTATGTTCTTTAATGCAAGGCCGACAGACAAGTTCCTTACTTTCTCCCCCTTCCACTTTCCTCTTCCACTTTTGCGGTAAGGCTGCAATTATTTGGTTGTAATTTTGGGTAGAGCAGACATTTCCATATGTTTTTGTTAGCTGCATGTGCGACATAACTCCACCAGTCCTACCGATGATATCATTTACGAAGATTATACCTTTTTTAAACATTCTGTCAAAAAATAAAGGTTTTTTGTAAATTAGTATATTTGAATTTAACCACAATATTTGTTGCATTATTTGTTCTGTCGTTTCTGGAGGATTAAATTGAAATTGCAACCAACTTTCTATGGCTTGTTTTAGAAATAGTGATATTTGGGAGATTATTTCCTTTTCAAATAACTGAAAGTGAGAGGTTGTAATCTGAATAAAGGGAAAAAGGCCTTTCTTAAACATTGGTTGAGACAATCTTACTAATTTGCGACCTGGCCAAGATAAACCAAAGCAGTGCGATAAAAACAACAACAACACAGAGTTACACATGGGATAAAACAAAACATACAGTCAATAACACAATAGAAAATCTATTTACAGTGTGTGCAAATGTAGTAAGTTATGGAGGTAAGGCAATAAATAGGCCATAGTGCAAAATAATTACAATTTAGTATTAACACTGGAGTGATAAATGTGCAGAAGAAGATGTGCAAATAGAGATACTGGGGTGCAAATGTGCAAAATAAATAACAATATGGGGATGAGGTAGTTGGGTGGGCTAATTTCAGAATGGCTGTGTACAGGTGCAGTGATCGGTAAGGTGCTCTGACATCTGACGCTTAAAGTTAGTGAGGGAGATAAGAGTCTCCAGCTTCAGAGATTTTCCCAGTTCGTTCCAGTCATTAGCAGCAGAGAACTGGAAGGAATGGCGGCCAAAGGAGGTGTTGGCTTTGGGGATGACCAGTGAGATATACCTGCTGGAGCGCATACTACGGGTGGGTGTTGCTATGGTGACCAATGAGCTAAGATAAGGCGGGGATTTGCCTAGCAGTGATTTATGGATGACCTGGAGCCAGTGGGTTTGGCGACGAATATGTAGTGAGGGCCAGCCAACGAGAGCGTACAGGTCACAATGGTGGGTAGTATATGGGGCTTTGGTGACAAAACGGATGGCACTGTGATAGACAACATCCATTTTGCTGTGTAGAGTGTTGGAGGCTATTTTGTAAATGACATCGCCGAAGTCAAGGATCAGTAGGATAGTCAGTTTTACGAGGGCATGTTTGGCAGCATGAGTGAAGGAGGCTTTGTTGCGAAATAGGAAGCCGATTCTAGATTTAACTTTGGATTGGAGATGCTTAATGTGAGTCTGGAAGGAGAGTTTACGGTCTAACCAGACACCTAGGTATTTGTAGTTGTCCACATATTCTAAGTCAGACCCGCCGAGAGTAGTGATTCTAGTCGGGCAGGCGGGTGCAAGCAGCGTTCGATTGAAGAGCATGCATTAAGTTTTACTAGCGTTTAAGAGCAGTTGGAGGCTACGGAAGGAGTGTTGTATGCCATTGAAGCTTGTTTGGAGGTTTGTTAACACAGTGTCCAATGAAGGGCCAGATGTATACAAAATGGTGTCGTCTGCGTAGAGGTGGATCTGAGAGTCACCAGCAGCAAGAGCGACATCATTGATATACACAGAGAATAGAATCGGCCCGAGAATTGAACCCTGTGGCACCCCCATAGAGACTGCCAGAGGTCCAGACAACAGGCCCTCCGATTTGACACATTGAAGTCTATCTGAGAAGTAGTTGGTGAACCAGGCGAGGCAGTCATTTGAGAAACCAAGGCTATTTAGTCTGCCAATAAGAATGCAGTGATTGACAGAGTCGAAAGACTTGGCCAGGTCGATGAAGACGGCTGCACAGTACTGTATTTTATCGATCACGTTTATAATATCGTTTAGGATAGCCAGACACTAACATTAGCATTGAGATGCATAACCCACCTCAAAGTAGTGATGTTGTTACTATAGAAACTATGGAAATAACTACTGTTTCTTCCACTTTCAGATTCCCAGACGCCACAAATGTGTCGGTCCGAGTGAGGAAATGACTCCTCATACCTATACACCTCCTATTAAAATAAAATACCCCACCCTACCCGACACGGTCTTATTTCATTACTTTCATTATAGGCATAGCTACAAAGGCAAACTGGTTGTGTATTGGTCCTTTGGTGCTTTGACGCCAGATGGTTGAATGATGTAGACTAGCACAGTGGTTGTCACATCACAGAGACTTCAAATACTGGTGAGGGAAAACGGGATTTGTAACACACATCATGCAGGCTTCATGACGACGATGAGATAGCCTACAGAGAGGAGGTCAGAGAGCTGGCATGGTGGTGCCAGGACAACAACCTCTCCCTCAACGTCAGCAAGACAAAGGAGCTGATCGTGGACTACAGGAAATGGAGGGCCGAACACCCCCGCATTCAAATCGACGGGGCTGTAGTGGAGCTGGTCGAGAGCTTCAAGTTCCTCTGTGTCCACATCACTAAGGACCTATCATGGTCCAAACACATCAACACAGTCATGAAGAGGGCACAACAACGCCTCTTCCCTCTCGGGAGGCTGAAAAGGTTAGGCATGGGCTCTCAGATCCTCAAAAAGTTCTACAGCTGCACCATTGAGAACATCTTGGCTGGCTGCATCACCGCTTGGTATAGCAACTGCTTGGCATCCGACCGCAAGGCGCTACAGATTACCCCCTTTTTTGCACTGACATTATTGTGCTGGCTCTATGCACACTCACTGGACCCTACCCCCCCCCCCACACACACACACACAAAACACACACACACACATAGGAATATTGACTCCACACACACACTCACACACTTTACATACACTGCTGCTACTCTGTTTATTATACAGTGGCTTGCGAAAGTATTCACCCCCCTTGGCATTTTTCTACTTTGTTGCCTTACAACCTGGAATTAAAATAGATTTTTGGGGGGTTTGAATAATTTGATTTACACAACATGCCTACCACTTTGAAGATGCAAAATAAAGACAAAAAAACAGAAAACTTGAGTGTGCATAACTATTCACCCCCCCAAAGTCAATACTTTGTAGAGCCACCTTTTGCAGCAATTACAGCTGCAAGTCTCTTGGGGTATGTTTCTAAAAGCTTGGCACATCTAGCCACTGGGATTTTTCCCCATTCTTCAAGGCAAAACTGCTCCAGCTCCTTCAAGTTGGATGGGTTCCGCTGGTGTACAGCAATATTTAAATCATACCACAGATTCTCAATTGGATTGAGGTCTGGGCTTTGACTAGGCCATTCCAAGACATTTAAATGTTTTCCCTTAAACCACTCAAGTGTTGCTTTAGCAGTATGCTTAGGGTCATTGTCCTATTGGAAGGTGAACCTCTGTCCCAGTCTCAAATCTCTGGAAGACTGAAACAGGTTTCCCTCAAGAATTTCCCTGTATTTAGCGCCATCCATCGCCAATTCATTTCCCAGTCCCTGCCGATGAAAAAAATCCCCACAGCATCTGCTGCCACCACCATGCTTCATTGTGGGGGTGGTGTTCTCAGGGTGATGAGAGGTGTTGGGTTTGCGCCAGACATAGCGTTTTCCTTGATGGCCAAAAAGCTCAATTTTAGTCTCATCTGACCAGAGTACCTTCTTCCATATGTTTAGGGAGTCTCCCACATGCCTTTTGGCGAACACCAAACGTGTTTACTTATTTTCTTCTTTAAGCAATGGCTTTTTTCTGGCCACTCTTCCGTAAAGCCCAGCTCTGTGGAGTGTACGGCTTAAAGTGGTCCTCCAATCTCGGCTGTGGAGCTTTGCAGCTCCTTCAGGGTTATCTTTGGTCTCTTTGTTGCCTCTCTGATTAATGCCCTCCTTGCCTGGTCTGTGTGTTTTGGTGGGCGGCCCTCTCTTGGAAGGTTTGTTGTGGTGCCATATTCTTTCCATTTTTTAATAATGGATTTAATGGTGCTCCGTGGGATGTTCAAAGTTTCTGATATTTTTTTATAACCCAACCCTGATCTGTACTTCTCCACAACTTTGTCCCTGACCTGTTTGGAGAGCTCTTTGGTCTTCATGGTGCCGCTTGCTTGGTGGTGCCCCTTGCTTAGTGGTGTTGCAGACTCTGGGGCCTTTCAGAACAGGTGTATATATACTGAGATCATGTGACAGATCATGTGACACTTAGATTGCACACAGGTGGACTTTATTTAACTAATTATGTGACTTCTGAAGGTAATTGGTTGCACCAGATCTTATTTATGGACTTCTTAGCAAAGGGGGTGAATACATATGCACGCACCACTTTTCCGTAATTTATTTTTTAGAATTTTTTGAAACAAGTAATTTTTTTCATTTCACATCACCAATTTGGACTATTTTGTGTATGTCCTTTACATGAAATCCAAATAAAAATCCATTTAAATTACAGGTTGTAATGCAACAAAATAGGAACAACGCCAAGGGGGATGAATACTTTTGCAAGGCACTGTATATCCTGATTGCCTAGTCACTTTTACCCCGACCCACATGTACATACTGTATTACCTCAATTACCTCAACTACCTCGTACTCCTGCACATTGACTCGGTACTGGTACTACTTGTATATAGCCTTGTTATTTTTTTAATTGTGTTACCATTTCCCCCCCAAAAAAATATTTTATTATTATTTGCTAATAAAGAAACAAAGTATTAATTGTTAACTCTGCATTGTTGGGAAATGGCTCGTAAGCATGTCACGGTAAAGTCTACACCTGTTGTATTCAGCACATATGACTAATACAATTTGATTTGATGTTGTGTATTTTGGTGGCCATATTTAGAACTATTGATCATCCTAGTATATTAACAGCTACAGCTCCCTACAGCACCCTACTAGTGTACTTATGGTCCTTGTGTAGTCATAGTCACCATTAACAATTAATCTCAGATCCCTACCCAATGTTTTACGGTATTAACACACAGTGGTGGAAAAAGTACCCAATTGTCATCCTTGAGTAAAAGTAAAGATACCTTAACAGAAAATGACTCAAGTAAAAGTGAAAGTCACTCAGTAAAATACTACTTGAGGAAAAGTCTAAAAGTATTTGGTTTTAAATATACTTAAGTACCAAAAGTAAAAGTAAAAGTATAAATAATTTCAAATCCCTTATATTAAGCAAACCAGACGGCACTATTTTCTTGTTTTTTAAATGTACAAGAGGCAATAGGGATGGCCAGGGATGTTCTCTTGATAAGTGCATTTTCCTGTCCTGCTAAGCATTCAAATGTAACGAGTACTTTTTGGTGTCAGGGAAAATGTATGGAGTAAAAAGTACATTATTTAATTCAGAAATGTAGTGAAGTCAAATTAAAAGTTGTCAAAAATATAAATAGTAAAGTTAAGGACAGACACCTAAACAAACTACTTAAGTAGTACTTTTAAGTATTTTTAGTTAAGTACTTTACACCCCTGTTAACACGTATTGGTTAACCAACCTATTTTAAACTAGCAAGACCTACTTCATTGATGGTAGGGGACTATACAGCTACAGCAACATTGATTATTATGCGTAATCATAGCAGGACTCTGGGCTAGAGAAGGGAAGAAAATGCTCCTCCAACCTTGTCTCCTCTGTCTCCCCGGGCTCCCTTCTCTCCAATCAGACCTGGGAAACCCTGTAGAGGGAGGAACAGGTTAGTGTGTGCTGCAGGGAGTTCCCTGTGTCATATAGAGTGGCAGGTCAAAGGTCAAAAACACTATTTCATACTTACATCCATTCCAGGCTCCCCAGACTTGCCCTGTCAACAAACATTAATGAATGCATCAGTACCACCATGACTAAACAATGAAATGCAATGACTGTAGGCCTAATATACTGAAGTTATCTGATGATGATGGTATAATCCACCTTCTCTCCTTTGGTGCCTGGGAGACCCACCAATCCTGTGGGGCCAGGGGGACCCTGAGGACCGTCCATACCCTGGAGAGGACAGACATACTGTATGTTGGACATCATCATCATACTCGTGGTCTTCCTCCTCCTCCTCCTAATCTCATATATATATATATCTACTACCAGTCATAAGTAAGCCTGGACTCCCGAGTGGTGCAGTGGTCTAAGGCACTGCATCGCAGTGCTAGCTGTGCCACTAGAGATCCTGGTTCGAATCCAGGCTCTGTCGTAGCCGGCCGCGACCGGTAGACCCATGGGGCGGCGCACAATTGGCCCAGCGTCGTCCAGGGTAGGGGATGTAGCTCAGTAGAGCATGGTGTTTGCAACGCCAGGGTTGTGGGTTCGATTCCCACGGGGGGGCAGTATGAAAAATATAATATAATGTATGCACTAACTGTAAGTCGCTCTGGAAAAGAGCGTCTGCTAAATGACTAAAATGTAAATATGGACACACCTACTCATTCAAGGATTTTTCTTTATTTTTAATTTTTTTTACTTTGTAGAATAACTATGAAGTAACACATAGGGAATCATGTAGTAACCAAAAAAGTGTTAAACAAATCAAAATATATTTTATATTTGAGATTCTTCAAATAGCCACCCTTTGCCTTGATGACAGCTTTGCACACTCTTGGCATTCTCTCACCCACAGATTCTGGGCACTTGTTGTCTGCTTTTCCTTCACTCTGCAGTCCAACTCATCCCAAACCATCTCAATTGGGTTGAGGTCGGGTGATTGTGGAGGCCAGGTCATCTGATGCAGCACTCCATCACTCTCCTTCTTGGTCAAATAGCCCTTACACAGCCTGGAGGTGTGTTGGATCATTGTCCTGTTGAAAAACAAATGATAGTCCCACTCAGGGACGGCTTGTTCAATAGGGCGATATGGGCGACGCACTGCCAAACGGGAAAAGGAAGGGATTTTTTTTCTAATCAATTATATCACGGCAACAGCAGTTATCAGTGTTCACGTCTGATCTGCCAGCCACTAAATGTCAAATCAGGCTAAAGTCGTGCTTCAAATGGCCCCGCCCGTTTTTTGGGCGATTTCAGTCAGGTTGAAAATCGCCCAGAAGTCTCTCATAGCCTGTCATGTAAAATCTATTTTTTTCACATTTCAAAGCTTTCAATACATTCTCTATGGGTGTCTGTGGGCATGCACTTACGCGCTTTCGTCATACGTGACGTAACGTTAAACGTAACTAAGACAATGGCGGCTAGCAGCGTCTATGTTGCGACCTGCAGTGTGGCGTTATTTTATGTTTTTAATTTGTAGACTTAGTTTACAAACATTCTGCAAACATTCTGCTTTGGACTGATCTTCGGTTTTGGACTGATCTTGTTGATCGTGTACATACCCGCTACGAACGGACTAAATAATGAAAACGCTGCTGGCAGCGGAATCCCAATACAGCTGGGAGACTTGGCTGGATGACAGAGTCCCGGACAGAGAGGTGGAGCCGGCCGGCTTCACCCTGGTCAGAGCGGACCGCGATCCTGGTAAGAGAGCGACTCTGTACCCCGACATTGAACTGCTTTCTGTGTCATTGAACCTTACTATTGTTGATAAAACAAGTTTACTGGAGAACGGAGACCAAGTAGAGACTTTTGGACAAGGTGGATAATTGTATAATATAAGGCAGTTTATTCAGAGGTAAAGATATCTGGAATCGCGTGCACGGACCCGTTCGTCAAACTCGTAGGGAGTTTATCAGAAGAGCCCCTAAACATTGTGTGCTGACATTTTATACAATAAAATGAAGTAGGTTGAATCTAGTAGTTCTGATCTTCTGATTGGTCCTGATGAGTTGGGCGAGGTCACCTCCAGGCTAGTGTCACTGTTGCATTGGCTCTGAGTCGGGTTCTCTGTCTTCAGATGTTCAGCCTAAGAGAAGAGGATTTGTGTGTGTGTGTGTGTGTGTTTGTTATCAGTGTGTGTGTGTGTGTGTGTGTGTGTGTTTGTTATCAGTGATGATGTGTGTGTGTGTGTGTGTGTGTTTATCAGTGATGATGTGTGTGTGTGTGTGTGTGTGTGTGTGCGTGTGTGTGTGTGTGTCCTCAGGGCAAGAACTCGTGAGTTGGAACAACTGAGAGACCTATGGCGTGGGTGTTATCCTTAGCCACCTGCTGACAAGGCTGACAAGATAGGACTCTTGTTCATTGTATTGAATACAAAGGCCCAACACAAAATGGGTCATGCACAAGATTTTAGTCAGACCAAGCTATAACATTATATATTTACTACGACAGTACATTCAACCAAAAGCTAATATAACAAAGGCATCAGAGATTATTTATAATCTGTCACAGAAACTGGAATCCATCTCCCCAGATCAGTCAATAAATGCTTCTGGTATTGACTTATATGCTGCCCCTGTCTTCATGTTGTTGCTGGACATATCTTTTTTTAAATGTGTGTAGGTCACCTAAATCATCAGAAAAATTGCCCCTCCTGAGAATTTTTTCAGGAGCCGCCACTGGTCCCACTAAGCGCAAACCAGATGGGATGGCGTATCACTGCAGAATGCTGTGGTAACCATGCTGGTTAAGTGTGCCTTGAATTCTTAATAAATCACAGACAGTGTCACCAGCAAAGCACACCCACACTATCACACCTCTTCCTCCATGCTTTACGGTGGGAACTACACATGCAGAGATCATCCGTTCACCTACTCTGCGTCTCACAAAGACACGACGGTTGGAACCAAAAATCTCCAATTTGGACTCATCAGACCAAAGGACAGATTTCCACCGGTCTAATGTCCATTGCTCGTGTTTCTTGGCCCAAGCAAGTCTCTTCTCTTATTGGTGTCCTTTAGTAGTGGTTTCTTTGCAGCAATTCGACCATGAAGGCCTGATTCACGCAGTCCCCTCTGAACAGTTGATGTTAAGATGTGTCTGTTACTTGAACTCTGTGAAGCATTTATTTGGGCTGCAATTTCTGAGGCTGATAACTCTAATGAACTTATCCTCTGCAGCTGAGGTAACTCTGGGTCTTCCTTTCCTGTGGCGGTCCTCATGAGAGCCAGTTTCATCATAGCGCTTGATGGTTTTTGCGACTGCACTTGAAGAAACTTTCAAAGTTCTTGAAATGTTCCGTATTGACTGACCTTCATGTCTTAAAGTAATGATGGACTGTCGTTTCTCTTTGCTTATTTTAGCTGTTCTTGCCATAATATGGACATGGTCTTTTACCAAATAGGGCTATATTCTGTATACCACCCCTACCTTGTCACAACACAGCTGATTGGTTCAAACGCATTAAGAAGGAAAGAAATTCCACAAATTAACTTTTAACAAGGCACACCTGTTAATTGAAATGCATTCCAGGTGACTACCTCATTAAGCTGGTTGAGAGAATGCCAAGAGTGTGCAAAGCTGTCATCATGGCAAAGGGTGGCTACTTTGAAAAATCTCAAATCTCAAATATATTTTTATTTGTTTTACACTTTTTGGGTTACTACATGATTCCATTTGTGTTATTTCATAGTATTGATGTCTTCACTATTATTCTACAAAACCCCAAGGTTTTCAAAGTAACCACCCTTTGAACGGATGATCTCCGCATGTGTGGTTCCCACCGTGAAGCATGGAGGAGGAGGTGTGATGGTGTGGGGGTACTTTGCTGGTGATACTGTCAGTGATTTATTTAGAATTCAAGGCACACTTAACCAGAATGGCTTCCATAGCATTATGCAGCGATACGCCATCTGGTTTGGGCTTAGTGGGACTATCATTTGTTTTTCAACAGGACAATGACCCAAAACACACCTCCAGGCTGAGTAAGGGCTATTTGACCAAGAAGGAAAGTGATGACCTGGCCTCCACAATCACCCGACCTCAACCCAATTGAGATGGTTTGGGATGAGTTGGACCGCAGAGTGAAGGAAAAGCAGCCAACAAGTGCTCAGCATATGTGGTAACTCCTTGAAGACTGTTAGAAAAGCATTCCTCATGAAGCTGGTTGAGAGAATGCCAAGAGTGTGCAAAGCTGTCATCAAGGCAAAGGGCGGCTACTTTGAAGAATCTAAAATCTAAAATATATTTTGATTTGTTTAACACTTTTTTGGTTACTACATAGTTTTGATGCCTTCACTATTATTCTACAATATAGAAAATAGTAAAAATAAAGAAAAGCCCTTGAATGAGTAGGTTTGTCCAAACATTTGACTGGTACTGTATATATAAATGATATATATATCAGTGGAGGCTGCTGTGGGGAGAACGGCTCATAATAATGGCCGGAATGGAGCAAATGGAATGGCATCAAACGGAATGGCATCAAACACCTGGAAACCATGTGTTTGATGTATTTGATACCATTCCACTGATTCCACACTAGTCATTACCACGAGCCCGTTCTCCCCAATTAAGGTACCACCAACCTCCTGTGATATATATGTATATACACAAAAGTATGTGGACACCCCTTTAAATTAGTGGATTCTGCTATCTCAGCCACACCCGTTGCTGACAGTTGTATAAAATCGAGCACACAGCCATGCAATTTCCACAGACAAACATTGGCAGTAGAATGGCCTTACTGAAGAGCTCAGTTACTTTCAACGTGGCACCGTTATAGGATGCCACCTTTCCAATAAGTCAGTCAAATATCTGCCCTGCTAGAGCTGCCCCGGTCAACTGTAAGTGCTGTTATTGTGAAGTGGAAACGTCTAGGAGCAACAACGGCTCAGCCGCGAAGTGGTAGGCCACACAAACTCACAGAACAGGGACTGCCGAGTGCTGAAGCGCGTAGTGTGTAAAAAGCATCTGTCCTCGGTTGCAACATTTTTGTCATTTAGCAGACGCTCTTATCCAGAGCGACTTACAAATTGGTGCATTCACCTTATGATAGCCAGTGGGACAACCACTTTACAATATTTTTTAATTTTAATTTTAATTTTATTTATTTATAAAAAAATAAAAAATGGGGTGGGGTAAGGGGGGGGTAGAATATTTACTTTATCCTATCCCAGGTATTCCTTAAAGAGGTGGGGTTTCAAGTGTCTCCGGAAGGTGGTGAGTGACTCCGCTGTCCTGGCGTCGTGAGGGAGCTTGTTCCACCATTGGGGTGCCAGAGCAGCGAACAGTTTTGACTGGGCTAAGCGGGAACTGTGCTTCCGCAGAGGTAGGGGGGCCAGCAGGCCAGAGGTGGATGAACGCAATGCCCTCGTTTGGGTGTAGGGACTGATCAGAGCCTGAAGGTACTGAGGTGCCGTTCCCCTCACAGCTCCGTAGGCAAGCACCATGGTCTTGTAGCAGATGCGAGCTTCAACTGGAAGCCAGTGGAGTGTGCGGAGGAGCGGCGTTACGTGAGAGAACTTGGGAAGGTTGAACACCAGACGGGCTGTGGCATTCTGGATGAGTTGTAGGGGTTTAATGGCACAGGCAGGGAACCCAGCCAACAGCGAGTTGCAGTAATCCAGACGGGAGATGACAAGTGCCTGGATTGGGACCTGTGCCGCTTCCTGTGTAAGGCAGGGTCGTACTCTGCGAATGTTGTAGAGCATGAACCTACAGGATCGGGTCACCGCCTTGATGTTAGCGGAGAACGACAGGGTGTTGTCCAGGGTCACGCCAAGTCTCTTTGCACTCTGGGAGGAGGACACAACAGAGTTGTCAACCGTGATGGCGAGATCATGGAACGGGCAGTCCTTCCCCGGGAGGAAGAGCAGCTCCGTCTTGCCGAGGTTCAGCTTGAGGTGGTGATCCGTCATCCACACTGATATGTCTGCCAGACATGCAGAGATGCGATTCGCCACCTGGTTATCAGAAGGGGGAAAGGAGAAGATTAATTGTGTGTCTTCTGCGTAGCAATGATAGGAGAGGCCATGTGAGGATATGACAGAGCCAAGTGACTTGGTGTATAGCGAGAATAGGAGAGGGCCTAGAACTGAGCCCTGGGGGACACCAGTGGTGAGAGCACGTGGTGCGGAGACAGATTCTCGCCACGCCACCTGGTAGGAGCGACCTGTCAGGTAGGACGCAATCCAAGAGTGAGCCGCGCCGGAGATGCCCAACTCGGAGAGGGTGGAGAGAAGGATCTGATGGTTCACAGTATCAAAGGAAGCAGATAGGTCTAGAAGGACGAGAGTAGAGAAGAGAGAGTTAGCTTTAGCAGTGCGGAGAGCCTCCGTGATACAGAGAAGAGCAGTCTCAGTTGAATGACCAGTCTTGAAACCTGACTGGTTTGGATCAAGAAGGTCATTCTGAGAGAGATAGCAAGAGAGTTGGCTAAAGACGGCACGCTCAAGAGATTTGGAGAGAAAAGATAGAAGGGATACTGGTCTGTAGTTGTTGACATCGGAGGGATCGAGTGTAGGTTTTTTGAGAAGGGGTGCAACTCTCGCTCTTTTGAAGACGGAAGGGACATAGCCAGCAGTCAAGGATGAGTTGATGAGCGAGGTGAGGTAAGGGAGAAGGTCTCCGGAAATGGTCTGGAGAAGAGAGGAGGGTATAGGGTCAAGCGGGCAGGTTGTTGGGCGGCCGGCCATCACAAGTCGCAAGATTTCATCTGGAGAGAGAGGGGAGAAAGAAGTCAAAGCATAGGGTAGGGCAGTGTGAGCAGGACCAGCGGTGTCATTTGACTTAACAAACGAGGATCGGATGTCGTCAACCTTCTTTTCAAAATGGTTGACGAAGTCATCCACAGAGAGGGAGGAGGGTGGGGGGGAGGAGGATTCAGCAGGGAGGAGAAGGTGGCAAAGAGCTTCCTAGGGTTAGAGGCAGATGCTTGGAATTTAGAGTGGTAGAAAGTGGCTTTAGCAGCAGAAACAGAGGAAGAAAATGTAGAGAGGAACGACCTGTTGAGTGGAACTCACTACAGAGTTCCAAACTGCCTCTGGAAGCAGTCAGCACAAGAACTGTTCGTCGGGAGCGTCATGAAATGAGTTTCCATGGCCGAACAGCCACACACAAGCCTAAGATCACCATGTGCAATGCCAAACATCAGCTGGAGTGGTGTAAAGCTCACCGCCATTAGACTCTGGAGCAGTGGAAACGCTTTACCATATGGCAGTCCGACGGACGAATCTGGGTTTGGCAGATGCCAGGAGAACGCTACCTGCCTGAATGCATAGTGCCAACTGTAAAGTTTGGTGGAGGACGAATAATGGTCTGGGGCTGTTTTTCATGGTTCGGGCTAGGCCCCTACAGCATACAATGACATTCTAGACAATTCTGTGCTTCCAACTTTGTGGCAACAGTTTGGGGAAGGCCCATTCCTGTTTTAGCATGACAATGCCCCCGTGCACAAAGCGAGGTCCATACAGAAAGAGTTTATCGAGATCGGTGTGGAAGAACTTGACTGGCCTGCACAGAGCCCTGAACTCAACCCCATCGTACACCTTTGGGATGAATTGGAATGCCGACTGCGGGCCTAATCGCCAAACATCAGTGCCCGACCTCACTAATGCTATTGTGGCTGAATGAAAGCAAGTCCCTGCATGTTCCAACATCTAGTGGAAAGCCTTCCCAGAAGAGTGGAGGCTGTTATAGCAGCAAAGGGGAGACCAACTCCATATTAATGCCCATGATTTTGGATTGAGATGTGCGACGAGCAGGTGTCCACATACTTTTGGTCATGTAGTGGATATTATTATTATTGTTATTTATTTTTTAGGATATAATTTTTTGTTTTAAAAATACTGTAAAATCACCAGGAATTCAGCTGAAAATTAGTTTACTTTAGGAAATCTGTTTCCAAGTATTCCCACTAATAAAAAAAGAGACGTGATCGTGTCTCAATGTAATCAAATAAAATACCCCCTCTCTTTGGGCTTAATTGTGGTCAATTTGCAGTGTACAAATTATCATAATTATGCTCCGGCCCCCCGACCATCCGCTCGGATAAAAATCTACCCGCGGCTGAATCTAGTTGTCTATCCCTGGTCTACAGTATCACTCACCCTCAGTCCAGCAGGTCCAATGTCTCCCTTCTCCCCTTTAGCTCTGTCTCCAGGCTCTCCCTGCATGGGAACACATGATTCTCAGTCTACACTCTAGAGCAGCTTCAGAATACAGACATTACTGTAGCTATTGGGTCTTCTAATCTTACCTTAGGGCCAGGCATTCCATGGTGACCCTGGAAGACACCAGAGATCATATCAGTCCAATGTATCTGAAGGGATTCAGCCACATCATGTATATTGGGAAACAGAGGGGTGAAGCTGTTATATTCTAACACTCACCATGTACCCTGGAGGTCCGGGGAGTCCTGGGGGGCCGGGAGGGCCGGGCTGAGAAATCATCTGAACCTGAATAACAGAACAGAACACAATCAAGATGATTGATCAAGATGATGATCATTAAAAAAAATGTCATCCCGCTGTCTGTCTGAAGCAGTGTTAAACCAATGCCCTGTGGGCCAACTATTGCACATAGTGACTTTCAGTGTGTTTCACTTACCAGGTTATCTTCCAGCCTGGAGTCTCCCTTCTCTCCCTTCTGTCCATCTATCCCCTGAGACACAGACAGACAGGGGGATTTAACTTCTCCTTACAGCATTCAACAGGTCGTTCCACTCAACAGGTCGTTCCACTCACCACTCAACAGGTCGTTCCACTCACCACTCAACAGGTCGTTCCACTCAACAGGTCGTTCCACTCAACAGGTCGTACCACTCAACAGGTCGTTCCACTCAACAGGTCGTGCCACTCAACAGGTCGTTCCACTCAACAGGTCGTTCCACTCAACAGGTCGTTCCACTCAACAGGTCGTTCCACTCAACAGGTCGTACCACTCAACAGGTCGTTCCACTCAACAGGTCGTTCCACTCAACAGGTCGTACCACTCAACAGGTCGTTCCACTCAACAGGTCGTTCCACTCAACAGGTCGTACCACTCAACAGGTCGTACCACTCAACAGGTCATACCACTCAACAGGTCGTTCCACTCAACAGGTCGTTCCACTCAACAGGTCGTTCCACTCAACAGGTCATACCACCCAACAGGTTGTGCCACTCAACTGTCTGTCTATCAGTATATGACTGTAGTCTATCTATACTTACCCCTGGCCCAGAGAGACCCATCAGTGTATGAATCTAGTCTATCTATACTTACCCCTGGCCCAGAGAGACCCATCAGTGTATGAATCTAGTCTATCTATACTTACCCCTGGCCCAGAGAGACCCATCAGTGTATGAATCTAGTCTATCTATACTTACCCCTGGCCCAGAAACATCATCAGTGTATGAATCTAGTCTATCTATACTTACCCCTGGCCCAGAGAGACCCATCAGTGTATGAATCTAGTCTATCTATACTTACCCCTGGCCCAGAGAGACCCATCTCTCCTTTCTCTCCCTTCTCTCCGATTGACCCTGTCTCCCCCATATCTCCCTTCGGACCCTAACAGGAGAGGAGGGTAGAGTTCAAAGGTGAGAGGAGCTCTGATTAACCATGTTCATTATCATCCCAGATAATAATTGCATTAAACACATACTGTTCACTGAACATTGGAGTTATATGCTGATTTAATGGGATAGTGGGACATTCAAAATGTTAACTGGACATTAGAGTGACTACCATACCTTCTCCCCATCCAGTCCAGATGGCCCAGGCAAGCCTATCTCTCCCTGGAGTAGGGAGGAAAATACAAAATAACTTGATAACTCTTCCTCAAGAGAGTCTTCATTGACTTCCAGTGATTAAAATTAGAATGGATAGAATTTACACTGAACACAAAACATTAAGAAAACCTTACTAATATTGAGTTGCACCCCCCACCCCCTCTTTTGCCCTCAGAACAGACTCAATTAGTTGGGGCATGGACTCTACAATGTGTCTAAAGCATTCCACAGGGATGCTGGCCCATGTTGATTACAGTGCTTCCCACAGTTGTGTCAAGTTGGCTGGATGTCCTTTAGGTGGTGGACCATTCTTGATACACACGGGAAACTGTTGAGTGTGAAAAACCCACCAGCGTTGCAGTTCTTGACTCAAAACGGTGTGCCTGGCACCTACTACCATTCCCCGTTGAAAGGCACTTAAATCTTTTGTCTTGCCCATTCACCCTCTGAATGGCATACATACACAATCCATACACAATCCTTCATCTACACTGATTGAAGTGGATTTAACAGGTGACATCAATAAGGGATCATAGCTTTCACCTGGATTCACCTGGTCAGTCGATGTCATGGAAAGAGCAATGTTTTGTATACTCAGTATATATTGATAGAATGGATGATAGAAACTGATAGAAGAGATGGCATGTGTATAGATAGATAAATAAGACCCTACCTTTCCTCCTGGGGGCCCTGGTAATCCTGGTGGGCCCTAGAAAGAGAGAGAGAGAGAGAGAGAGAGAGAGGTTACACAAAATACAAAGCATCCGTTCAATTCAATCTGTCACAGTCGTCTGTTAGTAGAATTATAATCAAAGCCATAGATGAATCTATAGCCTATTTCATCACTCTTCACCTGGCAGTCACAGACAAGCATACTAACTCAGAGTCAGTGGATTATGTATCAGTTTTGGAAATATTTGTGGCATTCAAGATGCCAGCGTTCTGCAAAACAGGAACATTGTGGATGGATGGTGGATTTCACAATATGACCCTGTCAGTAAACAAACAGATCATTATTTCTGTTTGCTGATGAAGACCAGCTTCGTTATGGATGCTTTGGTGCAAATCGGCCTTAAAATGGCCATATTCAGGCAGGGCATGTGGTTGCCAAAACACAATACCCTGGCATTGTATCACACAACATGGCTGGTATCATTAACCCCGGGTTTAGGACTGTTGAACTCAGAGAAGGACTTTGGAGGCTTGGACAAACAATAGGGAAATGGACAAAGCACTGACCTGGAGAGAGAGACACATTTTAAATACTTTATTTTAATCCACCAATCAAATTTACAAAAAAAGGATGCAAACATTTCAAAGGTCCCTGTATGCATGGCACTCAAGGGTACTGGAAGTACCTCCTTCTCCAAACAGCTAGGCTGCTCACAACAGCTGAAACAGAGCAGTACCTAGCCAATTGCCTTGCCCTAGTTTTTGTCAGGCCCGCAATCTGGAGGCTACGCACTGCAAGCCTGTGTACATGGCCGAGACTGCCGAATATCAGCGCCACCAGCTTGCACTTACACCTGAGGCTGTCCAAGCGCGCCACGAGGGGCTGGTATTTAAGCAGCTTCTCTGCAAAGACCTGCTCCATGTAGCCTTCAAATGAGCAGCCCACTTCCAAAATGAGCACCTTCCCCTGGCTTCCCCCCACAACAACAATATCTGGCATATTTGGCACACAGGAAAACACATCAACATCAAACCAGCTTCCTCTTACACAATAATGTTTATGCATGTGTGCTGTTGCTGAGACTACTGGTCAACAAGGCGGTCATGTCTAGCAATGTACAAATCCTTGTATGAACAGCAGCCATTCCCAACATGGGCAATGGACTCCATTACATTTGACTCATATAGAATACGAAATGGGTCATGGTTTGTAGGGTACCAGAGTGCTAGATTATATTTTGTTGGTAGAACTTGCAGCCTCGCCTTAACAGTAAAGGTGAGAATGTCCTCGCCAAAGGCAGCATTCTGGTACATGGAATGGGAGACAGAGTGGACAGCACAGTCCAGAGCAGTGGGTTTTCCCTGCAGCCTCAGGCCAGTCCAGTGTTGCAGTAGCTGCATCCGTCTGATACCAAGGGGTGTTGTCCTGGATGTAGGATGAGATGTTCCATCATGGGTGACAGAAGCTTCCACAACAACACCGCAATCTGCCACAACTGCATCAGAGGCAGTCACTGGCTCAGTTTGCATATCAGTCCGTGTCCACCTGAGCTTCACTCCAGTCCGGTTGCACAGGTCGTTGAGGTCCGGCCAGTCCGACCAGACTCCAAAGCCGCAGCACGAGTGTCCAATTTTCCATTGGCCTTCCTCCTGAAGCCCAGGAAGTTGTCCTCAGTGTCCCTGGCCAGTGGAACCTTCCTCCTCAGTAGGTCCAGAAGGAGGGAGGCTCTGGCTAACTCCTTAACTGTCACATCGTCACTGTTGAGCATGTTCAATAGGTGAGTCAGTCTGGTAGCAGTGTAAATCCACTCTATATTCGGGACACCTAAACCTCCCTTTCTTTGGCTCATGAAGACAACGTCACGTGTGGTGTGTGTGTTTAAGCATAGCCACTTTCTCACCACTTGAACAGTTTTGCTATTCATTTCCTTCAGAACCTTCTGTGGGATATGCACATTTGCAAGCAGATGTTGAATCTTTGCTAGGGCCACCTCTCTCACAGCTTCTAGCTTCATGACCACAGGCAGAGGGGAAATGTCAGTCATATCAAGCCTGGTTGAATACTCATGGACAAGCTCCTCAACTTGTTCCTCCCACTCGCCAGCAACATTAAACTTATGTCCAAGATAACTAAATGTTTCATGACGAGAGTCAACTCTGATTGGTTTATTCATTAGCATAAATGTTGGGGGCTTATCAGTTTTAGACTTGTACTAGCGGTTACCTCCGCTGCGTCTTTCATAGAACACTGTATATTTTGTGTCTTTCACTTCCTGCCCAGACCATTGAAAACCAAACATTTTAATGTGTAGTAATCATTATGCTAATTGAAGCACTAACACATAGACGTTATATTGACTTAGCTTTGGATGTAGGGAAACAAAGCACTGACCTGGAAAGAGAGACACACACGCGCACACACACACACACACACACACACACACACACACACACACACACACACACACACACACACACACACACACACACACACACACACACACACACCAAATACCTCCTCCACCACCCAACAGCAGTAAACCTAAAACAGCCCCATACATGTCCGGTCCTAGCAGACCTAACCAGCACTATTAGCATCCATAGCATCCTAACCTCTCCTCACCACAGACTTTAATGGAGCAGGATGGAGTAACTCACTCAGGGCAGGAGAATGGAAACGCTGGACTCAGACTGACATTCTCTCAATGCAGCATGGATGGTTTCCTGGGTTAGGGCTGAGACGGCTGACCCTAGGGCTGGGGCTAATGCATGGTTCTATTTCTGGATGCTGTATTAAGGATGTGGAGACCATGGTGCTTCCTGTGGAGGTTAGAGATGAGTGACAGGTCGGTTCCATCATGCCCCCTGGTCCCCTCCGCCACAAAGCAGCGGTTGTGTATACCCTCTCGAGCACGACGTGGTCTTGAAGCAATAAAATATGGAAATCATATTAATTCCCAGAGGAGTATAATACATGCAGATTCTCCCTCTCTACCAGGTTTTAGTTCTGTGCTCCGTCAAAACCATGGCAATGGAAAAGATTTACAAACAACTATTGTTCCAAGTTGCTCCATCTTCTGAAACGACGGCCACCCACACAGATAATTTGAAAGCCGTAAAAAACAAATGAATAAATTCTGAAGCGCCACACAATGTTTACTACCAAGTTCATCACTCAAATATTACAGCGGATGGAATCAATATGTCACATCGTGAAGCAAGTGAAATGATAAACAACTGATTTGGGTTGGGCCAGAGTTCACCTTCCCAAGGTTGGCTCTCTCTAAACCTTATTAAGAGAGAGTATGTAAACTGAGGTAGATAGGCTTCAGAGCACTGATAGGATCTCAGGTCCATGTTGTGATCAGCTCATGTGTATGGGCTGCATGCATGGGCCTACTTTAGACCTGGTCTCCAGGGATCCCTGTACTTAGTGGTTTTTAATCAGAACCACACGTCATTGAAGAGATAGGGATCTGTTATTAGCATGTAGCATGGGGCCCTGCAGGAAATGTTAAACTTGTAGTGTATTTGAGGTTTAAAAAGGCTTCTGAAGTTTGTATTTTCCACTGAAATTTCAGACTTGATTTTCCCTTAAAAAACACTTTTCAATCCCTACACAAAAGTCCATTAATTATAATCCACAAAATAATTCACATTTCCTGTTGCTGCATAATTATTTTCCTGCTGTAGCAAACTGGCTCAAATTAAGATCCTACATCATGAGCGGATAGTGGACGGTAGCAGCAGACTTTGGTTACATGTATCTGGTTAGTAGAGTGAGTTAGTTGTGGTGACGGAGTAGTGACATTAATATGTCTGTGGCAGGGCTGTGGGATAGAGTTTCCTCCTTACACAAACACACAGAAACAAACGGGATATTCACACTGGTCTTAGAAGTTAGATGTGTACACTCACGTGTGTGTGTGTGTGTGTGTGTGCGTGCGTGCGTGTGCACGCTCACGTGTATGAGTGTATATGCCTACGTCTAAGTATCAGTGTGTGTGAGAACAGTCTCAGATCACAACATCTACAACACCATGCAGTGACAGTGGATTACCCTGACACTGATAGTCTGGATGGCCTGTCAGGGAGGAACAGCAGCATGTTAAGTCTGTCTGAATATACTCTAGGGGTAGAGTTGCAAAATTCGAGTAACTTTCCCAGAATTCACAGGGCTTCCAGAAATCCTTCCAACTAGGATATCCGGAAAACCTGTGAATGTTGGGAATGTTACCTGAATTTTGCAACCCTATCTAGGAGAGTCTATGGACCTTCAAACACACACCAGGTATATTGTATACATCTCTGACTGGGAGGACTCACCTGGAAGGCTTCTAGCAGCTTCCCATTGAAGTCAATGACCTCAGTAGAGCCTGGAACCCCCTTCTCACCATGGTAACCCTGAGAGGAGAGGAACAGAGAGAGGGGGGACTTATAAGCATACAATAATAACATGAGAAATTAGGTGACAGTTAACTGATCTTTGGTGGGTTAATAGACTGTGTATATCTACCATGTCTCCCTGGGCTCCTTGCTCTCCGATATCTCCTTTGTCTCCCTACAAAATACACACAAACACAAATGTATTGTCTGTGTCCACAAGAAACTATCTTTAGTGTATCTAGAGGTGACAGGATATGTCTCATACCTTAAACCCAGGGAGTCCGACCATGCCCCTCTCACCAGTCTGCCCCTGTTCACACAGAGGACAGAGACAAGGCATAGGGGTTAGAAAGCCACTTCACAATAAGAGACATGACTATATCCTAAACTGTAGGAGGATTGCCTGTTATAGTCAATCCGTTCTGTAGTGGTATAACATTAGCTGAAAGGGGTAGTGGTGAAGGACAACACCAAAGGAACTGAGAGGGATAAACACTATAGAACAGGCCTGTAGTAGACATGTGTTACAGGCTGTAGAGAGGCCAGCCAGTCCAGCAGGCCTTCATTTATCCCTGGCCATCTGAGCTGGAGCAGTAACCACAAACATCAGCTCGTTTCAACTCACTGCCAGACAGCTATGTGTCCCAGGAGTGTGTTCACACACACTTCATGTTGTGCCCCGTAGCTGATAGAGGGGCCAAGTGGCCGGCATCTGGGGTCTCTGCAGTATTTAAATACCGTATGACATCACTGGGCCAGGGGAGAGGGGTTAGGACTGGCTAGAGGCTGGCAGGACCTCGGACCAGAGAGAAGAGAGAGATGGTGAGAGAAAGAGAGAGAGAGAGATGAGGGGAGTACAAATGAGAGAGAAAGCAATGTGTTTGATATATTTATGAAGAACCATGCTTCCCACCCAAGACCTGTTAAGAGCGATAAACTCCAGACAGAAAGAAGTGAAGAAAGAGGAATGAAAGAGAGAGAGATATGAGAGGCAGGGACGGACAGAAAGAGAGAGAGATATGAGAGGCAGGGACGGACAGAAAGAGAGAGGGATATGAGAGGCAGGGACGGACAGAAAGAGAGAGAGATATGAGAGGCAGGGACGGCCAGAAAGAGAGAGGGATATGAGAGGCAGGGACGGACAGAAAGAGAGAGAGATATGAGAGGCAGGGACGGCCAGAAAGAGAGAGGGATATGAGAGGCAGGGACGGACAGAAAGAGAGAGAGATATGAGAGGCAGGGACGGCCAGAAAGAGAGAGAGATATGAGAGGCAGGGACGGACAGAAAGAGAGAGAGATATGAGAGGCAGGGACGGCCAGAAAGAGAGAGAGATATGAGAGGCAGGGACGGCCAGAAAGAGAGAGGGATATGAGAGGCAGGGACGGACAGAAAGAGAGAGAGATATGAGAGGCAGGGACGGCCAGAAAGAGAGAGAGATATGAGAGGCAGGGACGGACAGAAAGAGAGAGAGATATGAGAGGCAGGGACGGCCAGAAAGAGAGAGAGATATGAGAGGCAGGGACGGCCAGAAAGAGAGAGGGATATGAGAGGCAGGGACGGCCAGAAAGAGAGAGAGATATGAGAGGCAGGGACGGCCAGAAAGAGAGAGGGATATGAGAGGCAGGGACGGCCAGAAAGAGAGAGATATATGAGAGGCAGGGACGGCCAGAAAGAGAGAGATATATGAGAGGCAGGGACGGCCAGAAAGAGAGAGAGATATGAGAGGCAGGGACGGCCAGAAAGAGAGAGATATATGAGAGGCAGGGACGGCCAGAAAGAGAGAGAGATATGAGAGGCAGGGACGGCCAGAAAGAGAGAGATATATGAGAGGCAGGGACGGCCAGAAAGAGAGAGAGATATGAGAGGCAGGGACGGCCAGAAAGAGAGAGAGATATGAGAGGCAGGGACGGCCAGAAAGAGAGAGGGATATGAGAGGCAGGGACGGACAGAAAGAGAGAGAGATATGAGAGGCAGGGATGGCCAGAAAGAGAGAGGGATATGAGAGGCAGGGATGGACAGAAAGAGAGAGAGATATGAGAGGCAGGGACGGCCAGAAAGAGAGAGAGATATGAGAGGCAGGGACGGACAGAAAGAGAGAGAGATATGAGAGGCAGGGACGGCCAGAAAGAGAGAGAGAGAAGATAATAAGAAAATAAAACACAGGTGGTCTGTTGCTAGTCTGACAGAGAGATAAAAAGAGGGTGTTAGCATTAGCATCATCTTCACCTTTGACCCTGGGGGTCCCTGTGGTCCTGTGTATCCTGGTTCACCATCTTCACCCTGAGAGTGCACAGGGGTTAACAAAGGTCAATACTCCAGCATATACCTCATTGCATACATAGGCATCTATGCAGGTATACACTTCATGTATTTAAAGTGTACTTTATATATGCTTATACGTGTACCACTGTGCTATGTAGTGTGTGTAGGAACTTAGAGAGACTTACCGGCTTTCCAGGTGAACCTGCATGTCCCTGTGAATGACAGAGATGTAGTTGGTGCATCATATCTAAACTCTTCTGTAACTGCTAGTGCCCGAAACTAAATAACATGATTCTAGGTACAGTACTATATAATATGCTAGTGTACTAGTAAAACAGTCAAAAACACAAAGAAACATTCAAATGTGTATAACAATCAGACTCACGTCCATACCGTCGCGACCAGGGAAACCCTGTGGAGAACAAAGCAGAAAATCACACATCAGGATCCCCACAGACATTGTGTATTCTGAGGAGTAGCCACTAGAGGTCAGTGCTATATCAGCCTACAGAGAGTTATGGTTAGGTGCCTGCTATCATGCTATGTACAGTATGTTGAGCTGTTTTTGACTACCCAGGGCCATATACACTGAGTGTACAAAACATTAGGAACACATTTTACATTTACATTTTAGTCATTTAGCAGACGCTCTTATCCAGAGCGACTTACAGGAGCAATTAGGGTTAAGTGCCTTGCTCAAGGGCACATTTACGTCATTTAGCAGACGCTCTGCTCTTTCCATGACATAGGCTGAACAGGTGAATCCAGGCGAAAGCTATGATCCCTTATTGATGTCACCTGTTAAATTCACTTCAACATGTGTCTCAGTTGATAGAGCATGCCGCTTGCAACGCCAGGGTTGTGGGTTTGATTCCCACGGGGGACCAGTATGGAAAAAAAGTACAAAAATGTATGTGCTCACTACTGTCAGTCGCTCTGGATAAGAGTATCTGTTAAATAACGGTACCTCTGTTTATCATGATGTACTCTTTCTCTATCAGTATACATTATATTACATTATACACCATCAAACACAGAATGTCTAGAAATTCTTGGCTGGAACCCAATGGTGATTAGAATGAATCCGGGCGTCCGTGTTCCATGTGGATGTATTGTATGCTTGGTGTACATTTTTTACATTTCAGTCATTTAGCAGACGCTCTTATCCAGAGCGACTTACAGTTAGTGAGTGCATACATTTTTTCATTTTTTTCATACTGGTCCCCCGTGGGAAACGAATCCACAACCCTGGCGTTGCAAACGCCATGCTCTACCAACTGAGCTACACGGGACCATGTGTAGAACCATGTGTGTTGAAGTCCTCCATGGAGAGGCCAGGTCAAGGAGTTGGCCTTGGGGGTGTTGTGTAAGTAGCCCCTCAGACAGACAGACAGCTCTCTCAGATCTCTCAGGTCTCTCAGGTCTCTCAGCTATCTCAGCTATCTCAGCTATCTCAGGTCTCTCAGGTCTCTCAGCTATCTCAGGTCTCTCAGGTCTCTCAGGTCTCTCAGGTCTCTCAGGTCTCTCAGGTCTCTCAGGTCTCTCAGCTATCTCAGCTATCTCAGGTCTCTCAGGTCTCTCAGCTATCTCAGGTCTCTCAGGTCTCTCAGGTCTCTCTCAGGTCTGTTCTCTGTTTATCTACTCCAACACTTACTGCTCTACTGTAATACATACTAGAATGTGAGGTTACTCTAACTAACTCTCTCCTCATATTTCCCATTTTCTCCATTGCCTACTTGAGAACAGGGATGTGTTCCATCTGGCTTCCTTCCTCTCTCTCTAAACGTATGGGTGCATGCACGTACCCAGACCGCCACACACACACTCTCCCCTCTCCCTTCACCTCTGGACCCTATTGTCTACTTGTTTCCCTCTCACCAATAACTCTTCTCCTCTCCTCTCCCGTCTGTTGCCCTTCGATGCCACGATGCCACTGGGCAACCGTTTCCCAAGTCTTCTGCCCTCTCTCCTTACCATACTCCCCTTATTATGACATCTGATGACATGGTGGGCAGCATGTCCCTGGCCCTCTGTGCTCTCTCTCTCTCTCTCTCTCTCTCTCTCTCTCTCTCTCTCTCTCTCTCTCTCTCTCTCTCTCTCTCTCTCTCCCTCTCTCTCTCTCTCTCTCTCTCTCTCTCTCTCTCTCGCTCTCTTTCCATCTCTCTCTTTCCATCTCTCTCTCTCTGTAATGAGGAGGGTTTAAGGTCATTCACTCAGGGAGAAACAGCAAAACAATCCTCTCATTCTTCTCTGTGTTTCTCACACGTCTGTCTTCAACATGGACAGGGCTAGCAGAATCCCCCCTGCTTTGTTTCGTGTTCTGCAACTCCTTTAATGAATTCAGAAAGGACATTAAATAAGGACCAGGTTAAATACATGCCATCTCTTACTGACATTTTCCATTTCATTCCAGCTTCGAAACCATGCCAACTGCCAATATGGTTAACAGTGCTGATCCTTAACCCCTCCTCCCCTCCAACCACAGTTTGAGCCAGTTGTTCTAGATGAACCAACCCCAGGCTGGGTTAAAATGTATCTAGAGAAACAGTGATGGCCTAAGGCTAAAGAGCTATTGTTTGGCGAGGCAGGGAAACTGTGGGGGTATGGAAGGCTGGGAGAGACTAAGACTAGCTGGATCACTTTGTGGCCTTCTCTTACAGAAACCAGATGAGGCCTATTTTGGGCTGTATTAGGTAAGTCGCAGCTCGCTGGCAGCACAGTAGGCTTCGGTCAACATGGGGTCACTGCACTCTGAGTAGACCCTTCCCCCTCACTCTCCATCACTGTCACACCCCTGTGGTCAACACGACCAGATCAACACGGTTGTGGTCGACACAGCTATTGAGGACTGAGATGTTGGAGTGACCAGAAACTAATGATGGTAACCTAGTTCTCCATCATCAGCTGGAACTAAGAGAGAACACAGTGATGGTAAACAGAAGGAGAAACTGAGTGGGGGGAAACGGGAGGAGAGCGCCATGGAGACAATGGCAAGTTATGTGTTTATGTGGGTGTAAGTGGGTGTAAGTGGGTGTATGTGGGTGTAAGTGGGTGTAAGTGGGTGCATGTGGGTGTATGTGAATCCATTGTGCGTATGTATACATGTGTATATTTTAGCTTTACCTGTAGGTGTGTGTGATATTTGTGTGTAAGGTAATGCTGTTACCTGTTCTCCAGCCGGGCCACGGGGCCCGTCTTTGCCTGTGTTCCCAGGAGGGCCTCTGGGGCCAGGAGACCCTGGGGGTCCGGGGGGGCCTGGGGGGCCAGCTGACCCCTGGTCACCCTGCAGGACGACACATCAGAGGGAAAGAAAGATAAAAGGGATGAGAGAAAGATGGAGACAAACAAATACACCCACACTAACACACAGCCACACTAACACACATCCACACTAACACACACCCACACTAACACACAGCCACACTAACACACAGCCACACTAACACACACCCACACTAACACACAGCCACACTAACACACACCCACACTAACACACAGCCACACTAACACACAGCCACACTAACACTAACACACACCCACACTAACACACACCCACACTAACACACACCCACACTAACACACACCCACACTAACACACAGCCACACTAACACACAGCCACACTAACACACAGCCACACTAACACACAGATACACTAACACACACCCACACTAACACACACCCACACTAACACACACCCACGCTAACACACACCCACACTAACACACAGCCACACTAACACACAGCCACACTAACACACAGCCACACTAACACACAGCCACACTAACACACACCCACACTAACACACAGCCACACTAACACACACCCACACTAACACACAGCCACACTAACACACAGCCACACTAACACACACCCACACTAACACACACCCACACTAACACACACCCACACTAACACACACCCACACTAACACATGCAAACTCTCCCGGCATGAGATGTGTTAACTAAGTATTAAATATAACATAAGCTGAACTGTGAAATGAAGTGTTTCATTTCTTCCTGTGGTTGATCTAGCCAAAATGAACCACCTCGCATGAAAGGGTGTTTTACCAATGGAAATGCAATCTACATGGCAAATACTTCCCTCCTTGGTACTTTTTAACTTCCCTTAACACAATTAGCACAATCCCACTAAGGAAAATCCACACCAGTATTTTCACACTGTGGTCAAGTAATCTAATCTAATGCTTAAAGTAGACCCATGTCATGTTAGTGTTTCCCTGCTCTGTTCTTGTATAACTGGATCCATTGCTTTAACCAGAGTCTTCTCATGGTATTCACATGGATATTCCCATGGATATTGTGGTGAGATGTGAGAGAAGGGCCTTTTCATTTAGACTGATACTCTCAAGGTCTTCACCCATCAAACTCTAGGCCTGTCTCCCTGTGTAGATAATTAGTATAGCTCCACCAACAAAGCTGTTCTATTTCTAATGTAATGAAAAGCACACATTCCTAAAGCCGCTCTAACATGTGGCCCTGCAGTCCTCCTCAGAGGGGGTTTCTATTGGTTTGCCATGTTTCAAAACAGGCATCATAGGAACACACACATACAACTGAACACAGCACATCCTGAAGTAAACATCCAATAACATTTGCATGAAGAGGTGGATGAACTGAGACAGCAGAAGAGAGCTGGGGAAGTGTGAGGAAGCAACAGAGAGAGAGAGATAATGAAGAAAAGGGTGAGAGATATGATATCAAGCAGTGAATGAGAGATATCAACCAGCAGTGAAAGGGTTAAAGGTGGTTAGAGGTCCACACATGCTTAGTGGAGGTGTACCTTCATTAAGCGTCTCTGGAAGTTGGACTGGTCACCAGACATAAAGCCATGGTCATAGCGGGGAAAGACCATCTGAACCAGGAGAACAGATGAGAATAGGAAAAGAGAGAGAGAGGGAAGAGAGGGAAGAGGAGGAAGAGGAGGAAGAGAGGGAAGCAGAGAATAGAGCACAGAGAGGGTGCAGAGCAGAATATTGAAAGGGAACAAGACAGAGAGAGAGAGAGATAGATAGAGGGAAAGAAAAACATAGAAAGATTACAGGCTGCAGCTTCCCTCCATTCTCCAGGAGAGACAGAGTGGTGCTGAGGAAAGAGTGAGGATCCAGGTAAGAGGTCAGGGTTGAGGGGTCAGAGGTGACCCAGCAGCTGTAGTCCAGCGGAGAGAGACAGGAAGATCAGCAGAGCATTAGAGAACTGCGGGTAGACCAGAGCTACGGAGGGACAAACCTTGACGGTGAGGATCTGATTACTGTGCAGGCCAGCGTATGAGTTGTGGGGAGGAGGGCCCTAGGGGAGGAGAGGGGGGAGGAGAGGGGAGGAGAGGGGAGGAGAGGGGAGGAGAGGAGTGGAAAGGAAAGGAGAGGGGGAGGAGAGAGGAGGAGAGGAGAGGATGGAAGAGGGGGGAGGAGAGGAGAGGAGGGGGAGGAGAGGAGAGGAGGGGGGTAACACAGAGGAGGGTGAGTCACCTGTCGGAGGAAAGGTGGAGCACCATGTGGCTACTGTATATGCACCTAACAAGGTTGCAAACCTCAAGTAACAGCGAGCTACCAAGGTTGCAGACCTCAAGTAACAGCTAGCTGCCAAGGTTGCAGACCTCAAGTAACAGCGAGCTACCAAGGTTGCAGACCTCAAGTAACAGCTAGCTGCCAAGGTTGCAGACCTCAAGTAACAGATAGCTACCAAGGTTGCAGACCTCAAGTAACAGATAGTTACCAAGGTTGCAGACCTTAAGTAGCAGCTAGCTACCAATGTTGCAGACCTCAAGTAGCAATATGTGGACACCTGCTCGTCGAACATCTCATTCCAAAATCATGGGCATTACTATGGTGTTGGTCCCCCCTTTCCTGCTAGAACATCCTCCACTCTTCTGGGAAGGCTTTCGACTAGATGTGGGAATTTTGCTGTGTGGACTTGCTTCCATTCAGCCACAAGAGCCTTAGTGAGGTGGGCACTGATGTTGGGCGATAAGGCCTGGCTCGCAGTCGGTGTTCCAATTCATCCCACAGGTGTTCGATGGGATTGAGGTCAGGGCTTTGTGCAGGCCAGTCAAGTTCCTCCACAC
The DNA here is from genome assembly GCF_020615455.1 of Coregonus clupeaformis. Taxonomy (NCBI): domain Eukaryota; kingdom Metazoa; phylum Chordata; class Actinopteri; order Salmoniformes; family Salmonidae; genus Coregonus; species Coregonus clupeaformis. Next base: position 21,383,748 of record NC_059193.1, read on the forward strand.
CGATCTCAACAAACCATTTCTGTATGGACCTCGCTTTGTGCACAGGGGCATTGTCATGCTGAAACCGGAAAGTGCTTCCCCAAACTGTTGCCACAAAGTTGGAAGCACAGAATTGTCTACAATGTCATTTTATGCTGTAGCGATAAGATTCCCCTTCACTGGAACTAAGGGGCTTAGCCCGAACCATGAAAAACAGCCCCAGATCATTATTCCTCCTCCACCAAACTTTACAGTTGGCACTATGCATTCGGGCAGGTAGCATTCTGCTGGCATCCACCAAACCCAGATTCGTCAGTCGGACTGCGAGATGGTGAAGATTTATTCATCACTCCAGAGAACGCATTTCCACTGCTCCAGAGTCCAATGGCGGCAAGCTTTACACCACTCCATCCGACGCTTGGAATTGCGCATGGTGATCTTAGGCTTGTGTGCGGCTGCTCGTCCATGGAAACCCATTTCATGAAGCTCCCGACGAACAGTTCTTGTGCTGACGTTGCTTCCAGAGGTAGTTTGGAACTCGGTAGTGAGTGTTGCAACCGAGGACAGACGATTTTTACGGACTACACGCTTCAGCACTCGGCGGTCCCGTTCTGTGAGCTTGTGTGGCCTACAACTTCGCGGCTTAGCCATTGTTGCTCCTCGACGTTTCCACTTAACAATAACAACAGTTACAGTTGACGTGTGCTCCATTTTATACACCTGTAAGCAATGGGTGTGGCTGAAATAGCCGAATCCACTAATTTATATGTCCCTTTCTTCATAATAATGTCTCTTTAAATACGCCCCGTCTCTCGCTTTTTCTATAAAACAATGTAGAACAAAGGAGGCTGTGTTTGGAGGCTGTGTTTGGTCAAGCCCAACAGACAGTAATTGTGATCATTTCCTTATGAGCTGAACAGAACACAGAGTCTCATACCGTAGACCAGCTACAGTTGAGTTCCCTCCCTCACAAAACATATGGATGGGAGAGAGGGATGAAAGAGAAGTGGTGGGAGAGGGAAAAAAGTAGAGAGAGCGGGAGGAGAGAGAGAGAGAGAGAGAGAGAGAGAGAGAGAGAGAGAGAGAGAGAGATCACCCCCCAAGTCAGGCCCCCTCAGATCAGACCTATGTCCCTCCTACCCACCCCATGCCCCCCACTACCGCAAAGAGGGCCTCAACATGAAAGTCACACATCCGCAAAGGCCGTGAGCAGGCAAACAGGCCCAACACCCACTCTTACACTAGCCCAAGCCAATGGCATGTACCAGATGCTCAGCAGGCTCTGCTCACACTTACTGGTCTGAGGCCAAACCGACTAATAATATTGGACACTTTATGGAGCACAAAGCCTTCACTATCTCATCCTGGAATATCCAAGGCCTGAGGTCATCTGCCTTTGGCCTAAAGAGCAGGAACCTGGACTTCACCAAAGAAATCATAAATACAGACATTGTCATCCTACAAGAAACATGGTATAGAGGAGATGGACCCACTGGTTGCCCTCTAGGTTACAGAGAGCTGGTAGTCCCAACCACCAAACTACCAGGTGTGAAACAGGGAAGGGACTCAGGGGGTATGCTAACTGGTATAGAGCAGACCTAACTCACTTTATTAAATTAATCAAAACAGGAACATTTTACATTTGGCTAGAAATTCAAAAGGAATTTTCTCAACAGAGAAAAATGTCCTCCTGTGTGCTACCTATATCCCCCCACTAGAATCCCCATACTTTAATGAAGACAGCTTCTCCATCCTGGAGGGGGAAATCAATCACTTCCAGGCCCAGGGACATGTACTAGTCTGTGGCGACCTAAATACCAGAACTGGACAAGAACCTGACACCCTCAGCACACAGGGGGACAAACACATACCTGGTGGTGACAGCATTCCCTCCCCCATATGCCCCCCTAGGCACAACTACTACAACATAACCAACAAAAACGGGTCACAACTCCTGCAGCTCTGTCGCATACTGGGTATGTACATAGTCAATGGTAGGCTTCGAGGAGACTCCTATGGTAGGTACACCTATAGCTCATCTCTTGGCAGTAGTACTGTAGACTACTTTATCACTGACCTCAACCCAGAGTCTCTCAGAGCGTTCACAGTCAGCCCACTGACACCCCTCAATCATGAGGCATCAAAGCCAAAGGAACTGAATAATGTTAAGATATGCTATTGATGGAAGGAAAGTAGTATAGAAACCTACCAAAAAACAATTAGGCAACAGCAAATTCAATCCCTTTTAGACAACTTCTTGGACAAAACATTTCACTGTAATAGTGAAGGTTTAAACTTGGCAGTAGAAAACCTAAACAGTATATTTGACCTCTCAGCTTCCCTATCAAATCTAAAAATGTCAAACAGAAAACCAAAGAAAATGAACAACAATGACAAATGGTTTGATGAAGAATGCAAAAACCTAAGAAAGAAATTGAGAAACCTATCCAACCAAAAACATAGAGACCCAGAAAACCTGAGCCTACGCCTTCACTATGGTGAATCACTAAAACAATACAGAAATACACTACGGAAAAAGAAGGAACAGCACGTCAGAAATCAGCTCAATGTAATTGAAGAATCCATAGACTCTAACCACTTATGGGAAAATTGGAAAACACTAAACAAACAACAACACGAAGAGTTATCTATCCAAAACGGAGATGTATGGGTAAACCACTTCTCCAATCTTTTTGGCCCTATAACAAAGAACAAACAGCAAAAACACGTACAGTTGAAGTCGGAAGTTTACATACACTTAGGTTGGAGTCATTAAAACTAGTTTTTCAACCACTCCACAAATTTCTTGTTAACAAACTATAGTTTTGGCAAGTCGGTTAGGACATCTACTTTGTGCGTGACACAAGTAATTTTTCCAACAGTTGTTTACAGACAGATTATTTCACTTATAATTCACTGTATCACAATTCCAGTGGGTCAGAAGTTTACTTACACTAAGTTGACTTTGCCTTTAAACAGCTTGGAAAATTCCAGAAAATGATGTCATAGCTTTAGAAGCTTCTGATAGGCTAATTGACATCATTTGAGTCAATTGGAGGTGTACCTGTGGATGTATTTCAAGGCCTACCTTCAAACTCAGTGCCTCTTTACTTGACATCATGGGAAAATCAAAAGAAATCAGCCAAGACCTCATAAAAAATATTGTAGACCTCCACAAGTCTGATTCATCCTTGGGAGCAATTTCCAAACGCTTGAAGGTACCACGTTCATCTGTACAAACAATAGTTCGCAAGTATAAACACCATGGGACCACGCAGCCGTCACACCGCTCAGGAAGGAACGTACTTTGGTGCGAAAAGTGCAAATAAATCCCAGAACAACAGCAAAGGACCTTGTGAAAATGCTGGAGGAAACAGGTACAAAAGTATCTATATCCACAGTAAAACAAGTCCTATATCGACATAACCTGAAAGGCCGCTCAGCAAGGAAGAAGCCACTGCTCCAAAACCGCCATAAAAAAGCCAGACTACGGTTTACAACTGCACATGGGAACAAAGATCGTATTTTTTTGGAGAAATGTCCTCTGGTCTGATGAAACAAAAATAGAACTGTTTGGCCATAATGACCATCGTTATGTTTGGAGGATAAAGGGGTAGGCTTGCAAGCCGAAGAACACCATCCCAACCGTGAAGCACGGGGGTGGCAGCATCATGCTGTGGGGGTGCTTTGCTGCAGGAGGGACTGGTGCACCTCACAAAATAGATGGCATCATGAGGAAGGAAAATTATGTGGATATCAGTCAGGAAGTTAAAGCTTGGTCGCAAATGGGTCTTCCAAATGGACAATGACCCCAAGCATACTTCCAAAGTTGTGGCAAAATGGCTTAAGGACAACAAAGTCAAGGTATTGGAGTGGCCATCACAAAGCCCTGACCTCAATCCTATAGAAAATGTGTGGGCAGAACTGAAAAAGTGTGTGCGAGCAAGGAGGCCTACAAACCTGACTCAGTTACACCATCTCTGTCAGGAGGAATGGGCCAAAATTCACCCAACTTATTGTGGGAAGCTTGTGGAAGGCTACCCGAAACGTTTGACCCAAGTTAAACAATTTAAAGGCAATGCTACCAAATACTAATTGAGTGTATGTAAACTTCTGACCCACTGGGAATGTGATGAAATAAATAAAATCTCATTCGCTCTACTATTATTCTGACATTTCACATTCTTAAAATAAAGTGGTGATCCTAACTGACCTAACACAGGGAATATTTACGAGGATTAAATGTCAGGAATTGTATAAAACTGAGTTTAAATATATTTGGCTAAGGTGTATGTAAACTTCCGACTTCCAACTGTACATGATCAAATACAAATCTTAGAATCAACTATTAAAGACTACCAGAACCCACTGGATTCTCCAATTACATTGAATGAACTACAGGACAAAATACAAACCCTCCAACCCAAAAAGGCCTGTGGTGTTGATGGTATCCTCAATGAAATGATAAAATATACAGACCACAAATTCCAATTGACTATACTTAAACTCTTTAACATTATCCTTAGCTCTGACATATTCCCCAATATTTGGAACTGTCACGCCCTGGCTCTGGGGACACTGTTATGTTGAGCCAGGGTGTGTAGATCTATGTATTTCATTTCTATGTTGGCCAGTGTGGTTCTCAATCAGAGGCAACGAGTGTCAGCGGTGGCTGGTTGTCTCTGATTGGGAACCACATTTAAACAGGCTGTTTGCCCACAGTGGTTGTGGGATCTTGTTCGTGTTGGTTTGTGTTTGACCATTGACTGTCACGTTATCGTTTTGTTGTTTTTGATCGTGTGATCATTATATAAATAAATATGTTCGCATTCAACGCTGCGCCTTGGTCCTCCTCTCTTCCCGACGATCGTGACGGAAGATCCCACCAAGACTGGACCAAGCAGCGTGTCCAGGAGCCATCGCCAGGGAGATCTCTAGCAGATCTCCTTCGCCTCCTCGACTGGGTCAAGCCGGGTGAGGAAGAGAAGGGCCGGACTTGGAAGCAGAAGGGCGAAAGTCTGGCGAGGGACATGGAGACCTGGTCCACGGGTAGGAGAGACGCCCAGAAATTTTTTAGGGGGGGGGCTAACGACGTGGACGACGGGCCAGCAGGAGACCGCGACAGAGCGGCCCAGCGGGTTGGCAGAGGAGGCCGCCAGGTTACGGGGGCCACTGGTCGAAGAGGGGATGGAAGGTGTAGAGGCACGGCGAGAGGTACTGGGGTGTGTTACCAGTCCGGTCCGGCCCATTCCAGATCCCTGCGTAGGGCCAGTGGTGTGTGTCCCCAGTACGGTCCGGCCTGTTCCTGCTCCCCGCACCAGGCCAATGGTGCGAGTCTCCAGCCCGGTCCAGCCTGTTCCTGCTCCACGCACCAAGCCAGGGGTGCGTATCGTCAGCCCGGTCCGGCCTGTTCCTGCTCCCGCACCAAGCCTATGGTGCGCGTCGCCAGCCCGGTTCGGCCTGTTCCTGCCACTCGCACCAAGCCAGGGGTGCGAGTCGTCAGCCCGGTCCAGCCCGTTCCTGCTCCACGCACCAAGCCAGGGGTGCGTATCGTCAGCCCGGTCCGGCCCGTTGCTGCTCCACGCACTAAGCCAGGGGTGCGCATCGTCAGCCCGGTCCGGTCCGTTCCTGCTCCACGCACCAAGCCAGGGGTGCGCATCGTCAGCCGGTCCAGCCCGCTCCTGCTTCCCGCACCAAGCCAATGGTGCGCGTCGCCAGCCGGTTCGGCCCGCTCCTGCTCCTCACACCAAGCCAGTGGTGTGCGTCGTCAGTCCAGCACGGCCCGTGCCTGTTCTCCACACCAAGCCAGTGGTGGGCGTCGTCCAGTCCGCACGGCCCGTGCCTGTTCCACTGGTGCCTGGTCCGGCACCGGTCAGATGCGTTACGCCGAGCTAGAGCAATCCGCTCCATCAGTGTGCTGTCCAGCTCCGGCCAGCGGGGCCAGACCGGACCAGGGGTACTTTGGGGGTTGGAGAGGGAGTGGGGATCAGGCCCGGAGCCGGATCCGCCGCCAAGGCGGAGTGCCCACCCGGTCCCTCCCCTGTGGTATTTAGTTGGCGCGGTCGGAGTCCGCGCCTTTAGGGGGGGGTACTGTCACGCCCTGGCTCTGGGGACACTGTTATGTTGAGCCAGGGTGTGTAGATCTATGTATTTCATTTCTATGTTGGCCAGTGTGGTTCTCAATCAGAGGCAACGAGTGTCAGCGGTGGCTGGTTGTCTCTGATTGGGAACCACATTTAAACAGGCTGTTTGCCCACAGTGGTTGTGGGATCTTGTTCGTGTTGGTTTGTGTTTGACCATTGACTGTCACGTTATCGTTTTGTTGTTTTTGATCGTGTGATCATTATATAAATAAATATGTTCGCATTCAACGCTGCGCCTTGGTCCTCCTCTCTTCCCGACGATCGTGACAGGAACCAAGGACTGATCACCCCAATCCACAAAAGTGGAGACAAATCTGACCATATTTGTGATATGCATCAACAGCAACCTCTGCATTATCATTAACAGCAGACTCATACATTTCCTTAGTGAAAACAATGTACTGAGCAAATGTCAAATTGGCTTTTTACCAAATTACTGTACGACAGACCACGTATTCACCCTGCACACCCTAATTGACAAACAAACAAACTAAAACAAAGGCAAAGTCTTCTCATGCTTTGTTTTTTTCAAAAAAGCTTTTGACTCAATTTGTCTACTGTTTGATGATGATCTGGTGCTTCTGTCCCCAACCAAGGAGGGCCTACAGCAGCACATAGATCTTCTGCACAGATTCTGCCAGACCTGGGCCCTGATAGTAAATCTCAGTAAGATAAAAATAATGGTGTTCCAAAAAAGGTCCAGTTGCCAGGACCACAAATCCAAATTCCATCTAGACACCGTTGCCCTAGAGCACACAAAAAAACTATACATACCTCGGCCTAAATATCAGCGCCACAGGTAACTTCCACAAAGCTGATGATCTGAGAGACAAGACAAGAAGGGCCTTTTATGCCATCAAAAGGAACATACAATTCTACATATTAGGATCTGGCTTAAAATACTTGAATCAGTTATAGAACCCATCGCCCTTCATGGTTGTGAGGTCTGGGGTCTGCTCACCAACCAAGAATTCACAAAATGGGACAAACACCAAATTGAGACTCTGCATGCAGAATTCTGCAAAAATATCCCCTGTGTACAACTTAAAACACCAAATAATGCATGCAGAGCAGAATTAGGCTGATACCCGCTAATTATCAAAATCCAGAAAAGAGCTGTTCAATTCTACAACCACCTAAAAGGAAGCGATTACCAAACCTTCCATAACAAAGCCATCACCTACAGAGAGATGAACCTGGAGAAGAGTCCCCTAAGCAAGCTGGTCCTGGGGCTCTGTTCACAAACACAAACAGACCCCACAGAGCCCCAGGACAGCAACACAATTAGACCTAACCAAATCATGAGAAAACAAAAAGAGAATTACTTGACACATTGGAAAGAATTTACAAAAAAACTGAGCAAACTAGAATGCTATTTGGCCCTAAACAGAGAGTACACAGTGGCAGAATACCTTACCACTGTGACTGACCCAAAATTAAGGAAATCTTTGACTATGTACACTCAGTGAGCATAGCCTTGCTATTGAGAAAGGCCGCCATAGGCAGACCTGGCTCTCAAGAGAAGACAGGCTATGTGCACACTGCCCACAAAATGAGGTGGAAACTGAGCTGCACTTCCTAACCTCCTGCAAAATGTATGACCATATTAGAGACACATACTTCCCTCAGATTACACAGACCCACAAAGAATTTGAAAACAAATCCAATTTGGATAAACTCCCATATTTATTGGGTGAAATACCACAGTGTGCCATCACATCAGCAAGATTTGTGACCTGTTGCCACAAGAAAAGGGCAACCAGTGAAGAACAAACACCATTGTAAATACAAACTATATGTAACGATCCCGGCTGTCTGAGTCGGGGTCTGGTCGTAAGCTCCAGTTTCCCGAGGGTTCGGGAACGCTCCGGGGAGCGCTCTGGTTTCCGCACCTGATTCCTGTTAGCAATCTGCACACCTGGGCCTAATCAGCACCTTTCTTAGGCTCTGGCCCAACATCCAGTTCCTGCCGGATCGTTAGCCATGAACAGTAGGTGTTCGTTGTATCAGTTGAGCGTTCTAGCGTGAGTTTTGTTATTTTGTACTTTGTTGAGTTTTTTGTGTCCTTACCTCCGTTTTTGTTCCACCTGCAGTCACACGTCCGGAACCTTCACCCCACCTCTGCCTGATGGTCGGCGGCTGCCGAGCCATCACTGGACCCAGACTACACCCCCAACTACTCAACCACGCCGCCCGCTCTGTCCCTGGATTATTCTGCACCTTTTTGTTATCTGAATAAACCCTCACTTTCGTTCAACTCTCCTTGTCCTGGTCTGCTTCTGGGTTCTGGCTGAGGGAACTGTGACAGAACGATCCGGCCAATTATGAACCCAGCGGACCTGGACTCAGTTCGCCATGCCATTACCCAGCAGGAGAAGATGTTGGGCCATCATAGCACGGTACTACAGGAGATCGCGTTGTCAGTTCGGAACCTTTCTACCGGCCTGATGGAGGTCCAGAACCAACGCCAGTGTCCGGTGGAGGACCCACTACCGGTTTCACCCATCTCGCCTGCCGCTTCTGAAGTTGTGTCCCTCCGTGAGCCCAAGGTTCCGACGCCGGAGAAATATGAGGGGGAGCTGGGAGGATGCCGTTCCTTCCTTATGCAGTGTGGATTAGTGTTCGATCTACAGCCCTACTCTTATGCCACAGACAAGGCTAGGATAGCCTTTGTGATTGAGTTGCTGCGTGGTCGAGCGCTGGAGTGGGCTTCAGCCGTTTGGGAACGACAGGATCCCTGCATGGCTTCATACCAGGGGTTCACGGCCGAGATGAGGAAGCTCTTCGACCATTCCGTCCGAGGGAGGGACGCAGCTAGGCGCCTGTTTTCTCTTCACCAAGGAACTCGCAGCGTGGCCGATTTCGTGATCGAGTTCAAGACGTTGGCTGTGGAGAGTGGGTGGAACGAGGAGTCTTTGCAAGCGGCTTTTTACCAGGGTCTGTCGGAGCAGCTCAAGGATGAGTTGATCTCCTATCCGGAGCCTAGTGACCTGGACAGCTTGGTAGCCTTGTCTATTCGGGTGGATAATCGAGTCCGAGAGCGAAGGAGGGAGAAGCAATGGGGTCCGTCCAATCGATCAGCTTCTCAGTTCCCAGTCGGGTCGGGTGGTGGACCAGAACACGTCGATCATTCTCCACCACTAAGGATTAGTGGAGAGGACCTCTCTCCCGATTCTGAACCCATGCAAGGGGGGCGGCACGGGTTAACCAAGGAGGAGCGTCAACATAGACGTAAGACCAACTGCTGCCTCTACTGTGGTCGCTCGGGACATTACATCTCCACCTGTTCCCGGCGGTCGTCAAACTGCCCGGCTCGCTAAAGTTGGGAGGACTTTTAGCGAGCCAGTTTCAACCTCTCAGTACCTCTGTCAGACCCCGCTTCCCGGCTACCCTTGTGAACAGGAATCAGAGCTTAGCGCTTAACGCTTTTATCGATTCAGGTGCCGATGGAAGCTTTCTTGATGCCGAGTTGGTGGAACAGCTGGGGCTTTCCAAGGAGCAATTGCCGGAAGCCATTGAAGCGACCACTCTGAACGGCAGTAGTCTGGCACGTATCACGATGAGGACTGAACCGGTTAAGATGCGGTTGTCAGGGAATCATTCTGAGATGATTTCATTTTTCATTCTGCCGTCTTCCCATGTTCCTCTGGTCCTTGGATACCCCTGGCTGAAGGAACACAATCCCACGTTCGATTGGGTGACGGGCAAGGTAACGAGTTGGAGCCTGGATTGTCATGCTAACTGTCTCAAGACTGCCTGCCCCCATTCGGTTCCCAGTCAGGTGATTGAGGCTAAACCTCCAGATTTGTCCCTGGTTCCCGAGACATATCACGATTTGGGGAAGTTTTCAGTAAGCAGAAGGCTCTGTCACTCCCCTCCCCACCGACCATATGATTGTGCCATCAACCTGGTCCCTGGAGCTGTCTACCCCAAGGGAAGGTTATACAGTATCTCCCGACCTGAACGTGAGGCGTTGGAGACCTACATCAAGGAGTCCCTAGCTGCTGGTCTCGTTCGGTCCTCGTCATCACCCCTGGGGGCAGGATTCTTCTTTGTGGGTAAGAAGGATGGCTCTCTTCGACCATGTATTGACTATCGGGGGTTGAATGACATCACGGTCAAGAACAAGTATCCCCTGCCCTTGATGAGTTCTGCCTTCGACTCCTTACAGGGTGCTACGGTGTTCACCAAGTTAGACCTACGCAATGCGTATCACCTGGTCCGGATCAGAGAGGGGGCGAGTGGTTGACGGGTTTCAATACACCGATGGGGCACTTCGAGTATCAGGTGATGCCGTTTGGACTGACCAATGCTCCAGCGGTATTCCAGAGTATGGTGAACGACGTCCTGAGAGATATGATCGGTCTCTTCGTGTTTGTTTACCTGGATGACATTCTGATCTTCTCGAAGGAACCTTCCGACCACGTCCAGCATGTCCGGCAGGTTCTGCAGCGATTATTGGAGAATCGCCTGTTCGTGAAGGCCGAGAAGTGCGAGTTTCACGCCCACACGACATCCTTTCTCGGGTACATCATCTCCAGGGGTGAGATTAGGATGGACCAGGAGAAGGTTAGAGCGGTTCTGGAATGGGCCCAGCCCGGTACGAGATTGCAGCTCCAGAGATTTTTGGGGTTTGCGAATTTCTACCGCAGATTCATCCGGGATTACAGCCGTGTGGCCGCTCCATTAACTGCCTTGACTTCCAGCATCAGGACCTTCAAGTGGAATCCGGAGGCGGATCGAGCGTTTCTGGATTTGAAGAGGCGATTCACCAACGCACCGATTCTCTCTCAACCGGACACGGCCCGTCAGTTCGTGCGTTGAAGTGGACGCGTCTGATGTGGGAGTTGGCGCCATCCTGTCGCAGCGATGCTCCACGGACAGTAAACTCCATCCCTGCGCCTACTACTCGTCGCGCCTTTCGCCTGCGGAGAGGAATTACGATGTGGGTAACCGGGAGCTTCTCGCGGTGAAACTTGCCTTGGAGGAGTGGCGCCACTGGTTGGAGGGGGCGGAGCAACCGTTTATTGTCTGGACTGACCACAAGAATCTTGCTTACGTGCAATCGGCTAAACGTCTCAACTCCCGTCCAGGCCAGGTGGGCGTTGTTTTTCGGACGATTCAAGTTTGCCCTGACGTTCCGACCTGGATCTAAGAACGGCAAGGCGGACGCCTTGTCCCGGATGTTCTCCAAGACGGAGGAGAGTGGGTCCAAGACCGAGACTATTCTCCCCCGGAACTGCGTCGTGGGAGCAGTGATGTGGAAGATTGAGGAGGAGGTGCTGGCGGCCCTTCGGACTCAGCCCGGTCCCGGTAACGGTCCACCCGGTCGGTTGTTTGTGCCTGAGTCGGTTCGTCCTGCTGTCCTCAAATGGTCCCACGCCAGCAAGATGGCTTGTCACCCCGGCGTGGCTCGGACGATGGCGTTTCTTCGCAGACGTTTTTGGTGGCCTGCCATGGCCGAGGATACTCGGGGGTTTTGTTGCTGCCTGTCCAGTGTGTGCGCAGAATAAGAGTACCAATCGGCCCAGCTCTGGACTACTTCATCCCCTTCCTATTCCCCGGCGTCCATGGTCGCATCTGGCCCTGGACTTCGTCACGGGGTTGCCCGCTTCTGAGGGGAACACGGTCGTTCTGACTATCGTGGACAGATTCAGCAAGTTCGCCCACTTTGTGCCTATTGCCAAGCTTCCCTCTGCCTCGGAGACGTCCGAGATCCTGGTTAGGGGAGGTTTTCAGGGTCCACGGTTTGCCCAGTGATATCGTTTCCGACCGTGGCCCTCAGTTTACCTCTGCTGTCTGGAAGTCCTTCTGTTTGGCCATTGGAGCTACAGTCAGTCTCACATCTGGTTTTCACCCCCAATCCAATGGTCAGGCGGAAAGAGCCAACCAGAAGATGGAATCCACGCTACGCTGTCTGGTCTCTTCCAACCCCACCTCCTGGGCCTCTCAGTTGCCTTGGGTTGAGTATGCCCACAATACTCTCCCTACATCGGCCACTGGGATGTCTCCCTTCCAGTGCCTGTATGGCTACCAACCTCCCCTGTTCCCTTCTCAGGAGAAGGAGCTCTCAGTGCCTTCTGTTCAGGCCCATATTCGGCGTTGCCACCGGACCTGGCATCGGGCCAGAAAGGCACTCCTTAGAGGTTCGGACCGGTATCAGCTCCAGGCGAATCGTCGCCGGATCCCCGCTCCCACCTATACCATCGGAGATAGGGTTTGGTTGGCCACACGGGATCTTCCGTTACGGACTGAGTCTAGGAAGTTGTTACCGAAGTTTATTGGTCCGTTTGTGGTGGAGAAGGTGATCAATCCAGTGGCAGTGCGACTCAAACTACCGAGGACGCTCAGAGTCCATCCCACTTTTCATGTCTCCTGCCTCAAGCCTGTCTTCCTCAGTCCTCTGTTGCCTCCTCCGCCTCCTCCTCCTCCTCCTCGGATGATCGGAGGTGGTCCTGCCTACACGGTGCGTCGCATTATGGATGCCAGACGGCGGGGCCGGGGTTTCCAGTATCTCGTGGACTGGGAGGGGTATGGTCCGGAGGAGAGGAGTTGGATTCCGCGGCGACAGGTCCTAGATGCGGATCTCATCAGGGACTTTTACCGCCTCCATCCTGGCGCTCCGGGAGTCCGCCCGGTGGCGTTCGTCGGAGGGGGTACTGTAACGATCCCGGCTGTCTGAGTCGGGGGTCTGGTCGTAAGCTCCAGTTTCCCGAGGGTTCGGGAACGCTCCGGGGAGCGCTCTGGTTTCCGCACCTGATTCCTGTTAGCAATCTGCACACCTGGGCCTAATCAGCACCTTTCTTAGGCTCTGGCCCAACATCCAGTTCCTGCCGGATCGTTAGCCATGAACAGTAGGTGTTCGTTGTATCAGTTGAGCGTTCTAGCGTGAGTTTTGTTATTTTGTACTTTGTTGAGTTTTTGTGTCCTTACCTCCGTTTTTGTTCCACCTGCAGTCACACGTCCGGAACCTTCACCCCACCTCTGCCTGATGGTCGGCGGCTGCCGAGCCATCACTGGACCCAGACTACACCCCCAACTACTCAACCACGCCGCCCGCTCTGTCCCTGGATTATTCTGCACCTTTTTGTTATCTGAATAAACCCTCACTTTCGTTCAACTCTCCTTGTCCTGGTCTGCTTCTGGGTTCTGGCTGAGGGAACTGTGACACTATATTTATTTTCCTTTTCGTACTTTAACTATTTGCACATCATTACAACACAGTACTATATATAGACATAATATGACATTTGAAATGTCTTAATTTTTTTGGAACTTTTGTGAGTGTAATGTTTACTATTAATATTTATTGTTTATTTCACTTTTGTTTATTGTCTATTTCACTTGCTTTGGCAATGTAAACATATGTTTCCCATGCCAATAAAGCCCTTCAATTGAATTGAAATTAAATTGAGAGAGAGAGAGGGAGAGAGAAAGAAAGAAAGAAAGGGAGATGAAAAGAGCGAGAGATAGAGAGAGAAAGAGAGAAAGAGATAAAGAGAGAGAGAGAGAGAGAGAGAGAGAGAGAGAGAGAGAGAGAGAGAGAGAGAGAGAGAGAGAGAGAGAGAGAGAGAGAGAGAGAGAGAGAGAGAGAGAGAGAGAGAGAGAGAGAGAGAGAGAGAGAGAGAGAGAGAGAGAGAGAGAGAGAGAGATATATGCCAGTTTGGTCATGAGGTTTCTGTTAGTGGGCTGCGGTGATCGTTGGATAGCTGAGGTTTCTGTTAGTGGGCTGCGGTGATCGTTGGATAGCTGAGGTTTCTGTTAGTGGGCTGCGGTGATCGTTGGATAGCTGAGGTTTCTGTTAGTGGGCTGCGGTGATCGTTGGATAGCTGAGGTTTCTGTTAGTGGGCTGCGGTGATCGTTGGATAGCTGAGGTTTCTGTTAGTGGGCTGCGGTGATCGTTGGATAGCTGAGGTTTCTGTTAGTGGGCTGCGGTGATCGTTGGATAGCTGAGGTTTCCGACACCACCGCCTCTCTCCCCCTCTCTTCTGTCTCATTCACTCACTCATTCCTACCGTGAAGACCACATATGATCATCCCTCAGAGCACAAAGTCTCACTGTAGAGGGATTGTTACACACTCATTTCCACCTATACCTCATACACACTGTACAACCTGGCTCAGTGTGTGTATGTATGTATTGTGTAAAACTCTGGGATCTTCTCATACAGAATCAGGCTGACATTAAGACAGTGCTTCTCAATTATTTTCTGTTACGCCCCCCCTAGGAAGAAGTAAACATTTCGCGCCCCCCAACTTTCCGCCGTGACTGTAAATAGTATCATTTGTCTATAAAATTGTTATAAGTACACCTCTGCATAACATTGTATCCTTATTAACATTAAAGAAAACAAAAAAAGAATAAAGAAAGAAATATAGATCAACTTACAACAAAGAATAACTTTATTAACATTGTTTTTTAGTCTGTAACAGAAAATACTTAATGAGGAAGTCAGGATTAATGGCTACAATGAGCATGTTTTGCAGTGCACAGCTTTTCGAAACGGGGTTTGAAGCATGATATTGCAACTCTCAGCTCCTGCTCAATGTTTAGCTGGGACCTGTACTTGGTCTTCAGTGCAGCAACAGCAGAGAAGCCAGTCTCACAAAGATAAGATGTTTCAAAAGGAAGAAGAATGCCCATGGCCCTCTGCCCTAAGAGTGGATACTGCCTCTCTACACTCAGCCAGAATTCACTCAGTCTGTGATGTGAACCTCAGTCTCAATGTGGAGTCAGACGTCATATCAATAAACTGGTCCTCCTCTGCAGAGCTGAAACCAATTGGAGCTGGTGCATTGAAAGGATCGCTCACCCAGTCATATTGGGAACTGTTTTCAGGGAAGTACTTTTTAAAGAATCCCATCAGTGATGAAATATGCTCTTTAATATATGGAATCACTGAGGTAGCATCATAGTCAGTAGTGTCAACAAATTCATGCAGGTTCTCGAATCAATCAATATTTCCTTCATCAAGTCGCCTGCCCCACATTGCAAGCTTTCGAGTGAAAGAGCTGATCTTGTCTGTGACCTGAGGGAGGTGTTTATCTTTCCCTTGAAGCTGTAGATTTAGTTCATTTAGCTTTCCAAATATGTCACTCAGGTAGGCCAGTTTTGCCAGGAAGTTCTCATCACTAAATTTTTCTGCGAGGTCATACTTGTGCTCCTGCTCCGAAAACATTCTTATCTGCTCTCTGAGCTCAAAAACTCGGGACAAGACTTTTCCTCGTGACAGCCACCTTGCTTCACTGTGAAACAGCACAGCTTGATGTTCAGCTCCCATCTCCTCACAGATAGCAGAGAAGACTCTTGTTTTTAGTGGTCTGGTCTTTATAAAATTGACTACACCTACAATGTCAGTCATAACCTCACTTAATTCAGAGGAAAGGTGCCTTGATGCCAGTGCTTCTCTGTGTATAACACAGCGTGTCCACTCAACATTATGTGAGGCCTTCTTGATGAGTGCCCAAAGTCCTTTTCTCATCCCTGCCATGGTCTGTGCACCATCACTGCAAACACCAATGCAGTTCTCCCACTTTAGCCCATTCTCAGTCAGGAAGTAGTCCAGCATTTTGAATAGCTCTTCAGCTGTGGCTCTGTCTCTGACATATTTACAAAAAAGTAGATCCTCACACAGGGAGTTTGTCATGTCAAAACGTACATAAGCGATAAACAAACAGTCTTTGTTGCTGTCAGTTGCTTCATCGAACTGTAAGGCAAAACGTTTGTCTTTGAGTTCATCTACCAGCTGTTCTTTAAGATCGTTAGCAATGTCATTTATACACGTCTGGCGACAGTGTCACTGGACAGAGGGATAGTTTTTATTTTTGCAGCACTTGCGTCATCCAGCATGACAGAGACCATGTCTAATGCTGCAGGCAGTATCAGCTCCTCTGCTATGGAGTGTTTTTTTTTTGCACTGAGCAATTTGGTACGCCACCTTATATGATGCTAACAGTGCTCGCTGGTTTACTGAAGTAGCATTCACAAAGCGGGGCGATTGTTGGCAATATTCGGCACGTTTTCGCTGAAAAAACTCAAGTGGCTTATCAGCGTGATTGGGGTGTAATGTCTTTAAGTGACGCCTTAATTTATTTGGCTTCATGCTGTCCGCTGCCAACATTTTTAGACACAGTAAACATACCGGTCTTTCCTCTTCTCCCACCGTAGTCACAGTGAAGCCAAGCGCTACATACGCTTCGTCATATTTCCTCGTCTTAGCTTTCGGGAGACTTACGTTTGTCTCATTATCTCCGTCTTTCTCCGCCTTTCTTTTCATCCCTGTTAAATATGTTTCCATGGTGTCTCTTAAGGGTTTGTTATCTGCACTTCATATCTCCTGCTCTGTGCTCTGTGCTCTTGTTCGGTGCAAAAAAAAAACTACTCCCTGCGGCAAAAAAAAGCATGTTTCCCGGGGTCACACGCGCCCCCCCCGGCATCGCTCCCACTATTTGAGAAGGACTGCATTAAGACAACCAGTCATTTAGCTTCCAAGCCCCCATCGACCATGCCATGGTTCTACCACTGAGGGAAAGAGAGAGAAAATCTTGGTTTGGGATAAAACCCCACCATGCCATGGTTCTACCACTGAGGGAAAGAGAGAGGAAATCTTGGTTTGGGATAAAACCCCACCATGCCATGGTTCTACCACTGAGGGAAAGAGAGAGGAAATCTTGGTTTGGGATAAAACCCCACCATGCCCTGGTTCTACCACTGAGGGAAAGAGAGAGGAAATCTTGGTTTGGGATAAAACCCCACCATGCCCTGGTTCTACCACTGAGGGAAAGAGAGAGGGAATCTTGGTTTGGGATAAAACCCCACCATGCCCTGGTTCTACCACTGAGGGAAAGAGAGAGGAAATCTTGGTTTGGGATAAAACCCCACCATGCCCTGGTTCTACCACTGAGGGAAAGAGAGAGGAAATCTTGGTTTGGGATAAAACCCCACCATGCCCTGGTTCTACCACTGAGGGAAAGAGAGAGGAAATCTTGGTTTGGGATAAAACCCCACCATGCCCTGGTTCTACCACTGAGGGAAAGAGAGAGGAAAGCTTGGCTTGGGATAAAACCCCACCATGGCTTGTCTTGCAGCACAGTCTGAAGATGAACCTAAATACACAGTTACTGTCTGTTGGGACACAACAGTCAAGAGTATTTTATTAAAGATGGAGAGGCTATTAAATTAGAACGTTTGTCGTCTTCTTGAAAGGTGACTTGTTCACCCTAGAGTCAAAGCTGAACCATCTTCCTATTTTCTGTGGTAGAGTGGTGAATGGTTTTCTTTATATTATTGAGTATCTTTTAATGTCCGTGCCATCCTGTGCGTGTGATCTGAGCTCACTCCTGGGCCAACACTGGCACTAATGATGACAGATCGACAGGAAGTCCCACTGACAGTGATGCATGACTACTTCCTGTTTTGTGTGTCTCCTCTCATCCTCTCCAAGGGGGCAGAGGTATGAGGACAGAGAGTACAGGAATACAGGGAAAGATTATATCAGTTACTCTGTTGGCATCAGAACCAAGTAATGACAGAGCGTTGGGTGTGGGGGGTGGGGGGTGGGGGGGCACAGATACAAAGATGAGTCCATGACTATCTCACTATGGTGCAGACCTACTGTCTCCTTCATCCCATTATCAAGTCCGTTTAAAACAGACAACAAAGGTAAAGACAGTAGCTGATATGTACAGTTAGAATACCACTTAACACTCATTCAGGATCTTGTATTGACTCTGAGAGCTGTTCAGAGTGATGGTGATGTCATCCATCTCTATAAATCCTCCCTTCCCTTGTCACCTGATCTATCACCACCCAGTATGGTGCCAAGCTGCAGGCAGTGAGATGTTTTGTTTTGGACAAACTTGTGTTTCTAAGTGATCCTCTGCGGCTCAGCTCTAAAGTTACCCAGGCAGATCGCAGCTAGAGGCACTGCATCCAAGTACAATATTTATCCTTTGGAATAATAGCTCATGCAGGATGCCAAAGGGATTCATTACCACACAGACAATTACCTCTAGTTCTGGCAGGATAGGCTGAGAGGCTGGGAAACGAAAGGGACTTATGATAAAAGTCAGGAATTTCTGACCGCGTCGTAAATATAGTCCTTGCAAAGCAGCACTGTCTAAATACCACTGTGTTTGTCCTGTTGACATGTAATAGCAATATCTCCTTCATTCACACACACACACCAGTGTGTGGTCTAGAGAGAGATGTGAATGAGAGACAGTGTATGTGTGACAAATGCCACCCTAGTTTCTATGTCAAAAGTAGCCAGTGACAGAAAGAATAGTAGCTGAGTATAGAGAAAAGGGTTCATACAAATCGTAGGTGGGAGACAATGTTTATCTGTAACCTGTGACCTGACCCAGAGTAACCTCATTTAACATAGTGCTATAAGATATACAGTACTGTAAACTGTTAATCTAACTAATGCCATGACCAGATATGCCCAGGGGAGCAGTTTCTGGACCCGCACTGAATAAAGTAGGAGATAAGTAAATAGATGTTAAATACAGGGATGGATGATGTCACGTCATGAAAAGAGAACAATGACAGCATAGTCCATATGCAGAGAGAGAGTAAAGCACATTGTGTTGCATTCCATGTCTGAAATGTGCTGTATAGAAAAAGCTTGATTTGATTTGAGAGGTTACCTCCACAATGTGAAAAGAGATGTGAGATCGCTAGTGGTGAGCGATTAGTGCTTTTTGTGGTCAGTTTGGTATCGGTTCGATTATTAAAACATAGTTACATTTTTTTTTTTTATGTAAACACTAAATGCATTACATTTACATTTACGTCATTTAGCAGACGCTCTTATCCAGAGCGACTTACAGTTAGTGAATACATATCTTTTTATACTGGCCCCCCGTGGGAATCAAACCCACAACCCTGGCGTTGCAAACGCCATGCTCTATCAACTGAGCTACATCCCTGCCGGCCATTCCCTCCCCTACCCTGGACGACGCTGGGCCAATTGTGCGCCGCCCATGAGTCTCCCGGTCGCGGCCGGCTGCGACAGAGCCTGGATTCGAACCAGGATCTCTAGTGGCACAGTTAGCACTGTGATGCAGTGCCTTAGACCACTGCGCCACTCAGGAGGTGGATGCACTATGCATTATGTGGGTTGAATGCTATAAAAACACAGAATAAAACAATTAATAAAAGTCCCATAATGGTAGTGATTGCCCATTACTGCTAATCACTTATTAACAATAATTTATTCACATTACTTTACTTCAATAAAATACTTCTGTTGTTGTGTACATTTGTTTTATTTAATGACTTTATTATTTCATTCCAAGTCATCAATTCATCTCTATAGAGCTGCTGCCTATGCTGTCTGACAAAATCACTATTTTAGTAGTTCTTCAAAGTAAATAAGGCATACTTTTATGACTGCTGAATACCAACCATATAAACTATCAATCACTTATATCATGTATTTTCAGGTAGAGATACCTCGCGTAGCAACTGCTCTCTATCCCTCTCTATCCTGCATTCTTCTGTCTCTTCTCTCTCTCTGTGTCTGCCACACACTAACCTAACGTAGAAGGCATAAAAAAGAAACACACAGACCAGACAAGTAGGCACGCAATGGATTATGGTAATTGTAGTTAATAAAAAAATCCAATCAAATACATTTTTATTTGTCACATGCGGCGAAAACAAATAGACATTACCGTGAAAGGCTTACTTACGAGCTATAAAAAAGTTATAAAAAAGTCAGTAAGAAACATTTGCTAAATAAACTCAAGGGAAAATAGTAACACAATAAAATAACAATGACGAGGCTATATACAAGGTAACGACGACGGGTTAGTCGAGGTAATTGAGGTAGGTAGGGGTAAAGTGACTATGCATAGATAATAAACAGAGAGCAGCAGCAGTGTGTGTGAAGGAATGTGTGTGTGTGTGTTGGAGTGTCAGTGTAGTATGTGTGGGTATAGTCCAGTGAATGTACATCGAGCCTGTACAAGAGAGTCAGTGCAAAAAATATGAATAGATATGAATAAAATAAGGGGGTCAATGTAAATAGTCCAGGTAGCCATTTGATGAACTGTTCAGCAGTCTTATGGCTTGGGGGTAGAAGCTGTTAAGGAGCCTTTTGGTCCTAGACTTGGTGCTCTGCTACCGCTATGACTTGGTTGGCTGACAATTTTTAGGGCCTTCCTCTGACACCGCCTAGTATAGAGGTCCTGGATGGCAGGAAGCTCGGCCCAAGTGATGTACTGGGCCGTACGCACTACCCTCTGTAGTGCCTTGCAGTCAGATGCTGAGCAGTTGCCATACCAAGCGATGATGCAACCAGTCAGGACGCTCTCGATGGTGTAGCTGTATAACATTTTAAGGATCTGAGGTCCCATGCCAAATCTTTTCAGCCTCTTGAGGGGAAATAGGCATTGACGTGCCCTCTTCACGACTGTGTTAGCGTGTTCGGACCATGATAGGTCCTTAGTGATGTGGACACCAAAGAACTTGAAGCTCTCGGCCCGCTCCACTACAGCCCTGTCGATGTGAATGGGGGCGTACTCGACCCTCCTTTTCCTGTAGTCCACGATCAACTCCTTTGTCTTGCTCACGTTGAGGGAGAGGTTGTTGTCCTGGCTCCACACTGCCAGGTCTCTGACCTCCTCCCTGTAGGCTGTCTCATTGTCATCGGTGATGCCTACCACCATCGTGTCGTCGGAAGACTTAATGATGGTGTTGGAGTCGTGCGTGGCCACGCAGTCGTGGGTGAACAGGGAGTCCAGGAGGGGACTAAGCACGCATCCCTGAGGGTCAGCGTGGCGGATGTGTTGTTGCCTACCCTCACCACCTGGGGGCGGCCCGTCAGGAAATCCAGGATCCAGTTGCAAAGGGAGGTGTTCAGTCCCAGGGTCCTTAGCTTAGTGATGAGCTTGGAGGGCACTATGGTGTTGAATGCTGAGCTGTAGTCAATGAACAGCATTCTCACATAGGTATCCAGGTTGGAAAGGGCAGTGTGGAGTGCAATAGAGATTGCGTCATCTATGTATCTGTTGGGGTGGTATGCAATTTCGAGAGGGTCCAGGGTTTCTGGGATGATGGTGTTTATGTGAGCCATGACCAGCCTTTCAAAGCATTTCATGGCTACAGATGTGAGTGCTATGGGGTGGTAGTCATTTAGGTAGGATACCTTGGCGTTCTTGGGCACAGGGACTATGGTGGTCTGCTTGAAACATGTAGGTATTACAGACTGGGTCAGGGAGAGGTTGAAAATGTCAGTGAAGACACTTGCCAGCTGGTCAGCGCATGCTCTGAGTACGCGTGCCAGTAATCCATCTGGCCCTGCGGCCTTGTGAATGTTAATCTGTTTGAAGGTCTTAATCACATCGGCTATGGAGACCGTGATCACACAGTCATCCGGAACAGTTGGTGCTCTCATGCATGGTTCAGTACTGCTTGCCTCGAAGCGAGTATAGAAGGCATTTAGCTCGTCTGGGCAGCTCGCGGCTGGGTTTCCCTTTATAATCCATGATAGTTTGCAAGCTCTGCCATATCCGACGAGCATCAGAGCTGGTGTAGTAGGATTCGATCTTAGTCCTGTATTAACACTTTGCCTGTTTGATGGTTCGTCGGAGGGCATAGCAGGATTTCTTATAAGCGTCCAGATTAGAGTCCCGCTCCTTGAAAGTGGAAGCTCTAGCCTTTAGCTCTGTGCTGATATTGCCTGTAATCCATGGCTTCTGGATGGGATACAGTGCATTCGGAAAGTATTCAGACCCCTTGACTTTTTCCACATTTTGTTATGTTACAGCCTTATTCTAACATTTATTCAATAGTTTTTTCCCCTCATCAATCTACCCACAATACCCCATAATAACAAAGCAAAAACATGTTTTTAGAAATGTTTGCAATTGTATAAAAAAACAACAACTGAAATATCACATTTACATAAGTATTCAGACCCTTTACTCAGTACTTTGTTGAAGCACCTTTGGCAGCAATTACAGCCTCAAGTCTTCTTGGATATGAAGCTACAAGCTTGGCACACCTGTATTTGGGGAGTTTCTCCCATTTCTCTCTGCAGATCCTCTCAAGCTCTGTCAGGTTGGATGGGGAGCGTTGCTGCACAGCTATTTTCAGGTCTCTCCAGAGATGATAGTTTGGGTTCAAGTCCGGGCTTTGGCTGGGCCACTCAAGGACATTCAGAGACTTGTCCCGAAGCCACTCCTGCGTTGTCTTGGCTGTGTGCTTAGGGCGAAGGTTCACCTGTTGGAAGGTGAACCTTCGCCCCAGTCTGAGGTCCTGAGCTCTCTGGAGCAGGTTTTCATCAAGGATCTCTCTGTACTTTGCTCCATTCATCTTTGCCTCGATCATGCTGTCACCACCATGCTTCACCGTAGGGATGGTGCCAGGTTTCCTCCAGATGTGACGCTTGGCATTCAGGCCAAAGAGTTCAATCTTGGTTTCATCAGACCAGAGAATCTTGTTTCCCATAGTCAGAGTCCTTTAGGTGCCTTTTGGCAAACTCCAAGCTGGCTGTCATGTGCTTTTTACTGAGGAGTGGCGTCCGTCTGGCCACTCTACCATAAAGGTCTGATTGGTGGAGTGCTGCAGAGAGGGTTGTCCTTCTGGAAGGTTCTCCCATCTCCACAGAGGAACTCTAGAGCTCTGTCAGTGACCATCGGGTTCTTGGTCACCTCCCTGACCAAGGCTCTTCTCCCCCCAATTGCTCAGTTTGGCCGGGCGGCTAGCTCTAGGAAGAGTCTTGGTGGTTCCAAACTTCTTCCATTTAAGAATGATGGAGGCCACTGTGTTCTTGGGGACCTTCAATGCTGCAGACATTTTCTGGTACCCTTCCCCAGATCTGTGCCTCGATACAATCCTGTCTCTGAGCTCTACGGACATGGCTTGGTTTTTGCTCTGACATGCACTGTCAACTGTGGGACATCATATAGACAGGTGTTTGTCTTTCCAAATCATGTCCAATGAATTGAATTTACCACAGGTGGACTCCAATCAAGTTGTAGAAACATCTCAAGGATGATCAATGGAAACAGGATGCACCTGAGCTCAATTTCGAGTCTCATAGCAAAGGGTCTGAATACTTATGTAAATAAGGTATTTCTGTTTTTTTCATTTCAATACATTTGCAACAATTTCTAAAAACCTGTTTTCGTTTTGTAGATTGCTGAGATTTAAAAAAACATTTAATCAATTTTAGAATAAGGCGGTAACGTAACAAAATGTGGAAAAAGTCAAGATGTCTGAATACTTTCCGAAGGCACTGTATGTACATACGGTCACTGTGGGGACGAAGTCGTCGATGCACCTATTAATGAAGCCGGTGACTGATGTGGTAAACTCTTAAATGCCATCGGATGAATCCCGGAACATATTCCAGTCTGTGCTAGCGAAACATTCCTGTAGCTCAGTTTCATCGGACCACTACCGTATTGAGTGCGTCACTGGTACTTTTTGTTTGAGTTTTTGCTTGTAAGCAGGAATCAGGAGGATAGAGTCATGGTCAGATTTGCCAAATGGTGGGCGAGGGAGAGCTTTGTACGCGTCTCTTCCAGTCTCTAAAGTGCCCTTTTGTTTGGGGAAAAAAAAAAAAGAAAAAAAAGAAAAAGGTATACAGTTTTTGTCATTGTTGTTCTGAACCCACTGCCCGCAAGTTGTCACTAAATTTGCATGAAATATGTGTCATTTAATTAGCTATTTAGATGTGGCCATCTATTACTTTAATGTAACAAAAAGTCATAATTGCTCAACGAGTCTGTGGCCGCGGTTGCAGGATTTTCTTTTTTGGGGTGCCCTTTTTGAAAATTAATTTTCTTCCCCCCCAAAAGGTCTGTGCACTGCCCTGCACACACACACACAGTACAGAGGAATAACGCAATGTGTTAACTGTGTGTATAAAGACCACTAATGAAAATAAGGAACTAATGATCTGCAGTCATTGTGTTTGTGTGTTTGTGTGTGTGTTTGTGTGTGTTAACAAGGTGATGATGAATGATGAGAGCTGCTATAAATACTCCACAGAGAGCCCAACTCCCCTCTCCCCTCTCCCCTCTCCCCTCTCGTTTGATTCCTGATTTGGGATGGAAGGACCATTACTCTAATCTGCAGGGAGAGGGAGAACGGGGAGGGGGGGGAGAGACAGACGGAGATGGAGGACAGATAGAGTTTGGGAAGTTATATCTGATCAGGGAAGAACAGAAGCTTTATTGGAACAAATGCAATTGTTGATTGAGTCTCCTCAGCTCAGATGCATACATAGAGTGTGTACATAACCCACACAATTCACTTCAATAGTCAGACAGAGAGAGAGAGGGAGATAGGGAAATAGGTTGAGAGAGAGAGAGAGAGAGAGAGAGAAAGAGAGGGAGAGAGACTTACCCGTGGCCCAATATCTCCTTGGTCACCCTATAGAGGACACACAAGAGGAGAACAACCATCAACACACACATTTAGCTCTACATTTAGAACAGTTGACAGCAGTCAAATAACACAATTAGTAGTGATTCTACAGTAGGCTAGCTAGTGAAAACCAAAGCCACTTGGAATCAAACCATCGCCGAAGCCAAGGAAATCTGCATTTCTGAATCAACTCCTAGGATGGGAGCTGGGGAGAGGAGAGGACATGCGCTGAGGGTAGCTGATACTCTGATGGGATTTTGGGCTCTGCTTTCTCAACAGGGCTATCTATGGTGAATACAGAACACCTGCCAATTTTACGGAACTTTAGCATCATCTGTCATTCCCAATTTCTGTTTATCAGCAGGAATAATATACTGCTGCCCCTGTGACCGTGCCTATACTCTCCATGCACACATAGGACACACACATGCTCTTGCATGCAGACACAAATGAACACACACACACAAGCACACACACACCGATTCACCCACACACACGCCTTGATAGGTTCTAAATTCTAGTGTCCAATTCTAAAGCAGATATCGGCCTCTGAGTGACATCTCCCTGAGGAAAGGGGTCACCATAAAACAGCACTTAGTGTCCTAAGTGACATTCCTGAGGCTAAGGCTGATGGCTGTAATTCAGCTATAGGCAATTTAAAGTGATAGACATCTAAGTTGGCTGATATTTTGACCAGGGCCCAGGAGGCAGCTGGAAAGAGAACAGAGATAAAGATGAGGATATAATGACTGGAATGGGGCAGATTGGTATGTTGCTGTGAAGGAACGTGTTAGTCTCCCTCTGTGCTGCACATGATTTTTGTTTAATAAAGCTTTAAATATAGAATTTGTTTGCCTTATCCTTGTATCCAGGATTTCCAAATTCATGATTCCTGACAGCCTCCATAATGCTAGACGCACGCAGGTCCATACAGTGCTATCTGTTTCTAACATCTTGGGCTGGACAGAGTGTGTGAGAACATCTGGCCATCATAAAGAAGAGACGGATGTGATATCAGCACTATGCTACAGCACAGATACAGGACTGTAAACCTGTTAATGTCCTTAGGTGAGAGACCTCTGACTGCTGCTAATATAAGAGCTCTGTTCATGTAGGCCAGGTAATCTATGTCCTGTTGGATAGGAGACGTGTGAAAAAGTGTGTGTGTGAGGGTGATTGAGAGTGTGTGTGGGTGTTTGAGTATTCTGCGTGGAGTGTATGGGTTGTAAGATATAAGATGTCTGAGAACGTGTGTGTCCGTCTGTCAGTCAGTGTGTACAATGCGTGCATAGGACGGAATTCACAGTTACACAATACATCCATGTGCATGAATACAGTACAGCTGGGAGTGAGGTAAGATTCTATATTTGAACATACCTTATCTCCCTTGGTTCCTGCTGGTCCCTGGAGGAAGAAAAGAGATATAATGGTCAGACAGGATGAATCAGTTATTATAAACCACTTCTCATCTGTGTGTAATCCAGATCTTTCAATTTATTAAGACGAGTCTGGGGTGATCTAACTCCAACCATAATGTTAATATCTCCTTGATTCACTACTAGCAGCTAGGGGATGGCGTTCGAACAAACAGAATCACGCAAGGTGATTATATTGCCCCATATCCATGTCACTTACAGAAATCCCCCTTGTCGTAAGTCACAGGGAGCAGGTTAATAGTTAAGTCTCTGAATGTGAGCAAGTATCAGAACGACTCAAGGGCTACGCGAACATGTAGCAACTTTCGCTAACCTTTGCCAATGGAGTAAAAAGCCTCCGGGAGTCCTATCAAGAGGTTTCTGAGGTAATGAGGGATACAATTCAAAGGGCAAGACGTCCATTATTCCATCTCTCCCTCAGAGAAGGAGTTTTCATGTAATGAAGTAGAACTGTGTTGTTCAGTATGGAGACCATTAGCTATTATGGCTAACTGGAAACATAGGGGTTGGCAGCCACAGCACACTGAATCCCTGCTCTGACTGAGCTAATGCTATGTGGTCATGCTGTGTGTGTTAGGGGATGATTTGACTGGTTGACTGGTTGACTGATTGAGTAGTTCCCCTATGAATAGTGGACTCATAGATGAGCTATTCCTCGCTACAGGCCATCCTCTCACCCACCTCTCAGTCACACTGAACCATCGGATGACAAGTGGCACTGGGACCGTGGCTCCTGACCGAACTACGACCACAAACCCACTGTGACCGACCGTACTGGAGAAACCCACTGTGACCGCACTGGAGAGCTGTAGGGGACATCTGCTAGTAATGTCCTCCAGGTCGACAGGCTGAGCTGGGCTCCTCACAGTGTGTGTGTGTGTGTGTGTGTGTGTGTGTGTGTGTGTGTGTGTGTGTGTGTGTGTGTGTGTGTGTGTGTGTGTGTGTGTGTGTGTGTGTGTGTGTGTGTGTGTGTATATGTGTGTGTGTGTGTGTGTGTGTGTGTGTGTGTGAGAGAGAGAGAGAGAGAGAGTCACGTAGATGATTGAAGCCTCTGCTGTCTGCCAATAGACCACTCTGTCTCTCTGCCTATAGACCATTCTGTCTCTGTCCTTCTCTGTTGTTATGACCTAAAACTCACTAGGGCTGGGAGATAAGGCCTAAAACTCACTAGGGCTGGGCGATAAGGCCTAAAACTCACTAGGGCTGGGTGATAAGGCCTAAAACTGTCACAAGCCGGGCTAGAACTCCGGTCTCAAATGTGTAGAGCTGGGGGTACTACCCCTTAGCCACAGAGGAGATGTTGTAGGACCCAAATGAAACTCCCAAGGCAATACTCCAGGTAAGTAGATTTAATGTTCCAAAACAGGAGGCAAAACAAAACAACTCCCCGAGGGGAGAAAAACAAACTAAAGATAACTTCGAATAACTTACTAGGACTGATACGGTGGGACAAAGCAGGAGACACATAGACAGGACGCAATAACCAAGTGAGAAACAAGGGGAAAACACACAGCTAAAATACTCAAGGGGAAACAAGGCACAGGTGACATAGATAAGCTAATAAGGACACATGAGGAAAAACTAAGGCAAAGGGGAACACAGCTGACCTCTAGAGGCCAGGAGACAAACAGGGGAAGCAGGAAGCTGACAGGACCCCCTCCTCTAGGAACGACTCCTGACGTTCCTTCCAGAACACCCTGGCCCCAGGGTGCGAAAATCTCGGATCAACCCTGGGTCCAGGACGTCCCTGGCCGGAACCCAGGAGCGCTCCTCTGGCCCGTAGCCCTCCCAGTCCACCAGATACTGCAGAGAGTTCTGGACCCTCCGGGAGTCCAGTATCCGGCGGACTGTGTAGGCTGGCTGGCCGTCTATGATCCTGGGAGGTGGCGGGGGTCTGTGTGGGGGGGCAAAAGGAGAAGACAAGACAGGTTTAAGGAGTGAAACATGGAAAGTGGGGTTAACTCTAAGGGAGCGAGGCAGAACTAAACGATACGACACAGGGTTAACCTTTCTAGAAATGCGGAAAGGGCCGATGTATCTCTGGGAAAGCTTCTTGGATTCGACCCGGAGGGGCAAGTTCTTAGTGGCCAACCAAACTCTCTGACCAGCTCGGAAACTAGGGGCCGTCCGCGGTGGCGATTAGCCTGACTTTGGTATCTCTGGGAGGTCCGAAGGAGGGTACACCTGGCCTTCTTCCAGGTCCGCCTACAGCGTTGGACAAAGCGCTGGGCCGAGGGAACACCAACTTGCGCCTCTTCCTCTGGAAACAAAGGAGGGTTGTAACCGAACTGGCATTCGAAGGGGGACAATCCGGTGGCTGAGGACTGGAGGGTGTTGTGGGCATATTCAGCCCAAATGATATAGGTGGCCCAAGACGTGGGATTACTGGCCGCCATACACCGCAGGGTGGTCTCCAGATCCTGATTAATCCGTTCCGTTTGGCCATTAGACTCTGGATGGAATCCTGACGATAGGCTGGCTGTGGCCCCAATAAGCCTGCAGAAGGCCCCCCAAAACCGGGACGAGAATTGGGGACCTCGGTCAGAGACCACGTCCAGGGGAATGCCAAATATCCGGAAGACATGGTTCATGAGGAGCTCCGCAGTCTCCTTAGCCGAGGGCAGCTTGGGCAGGGGAATAAACCGGGCAGCCTTAGAGAAACGGTCTACCACCACAAGGATGACGGTGTTGCCCTGGGATAGAGGAAGTCCCGTAACAAAGTCCAGAGAAAGGTGTGACCATGGCCTTCGAGGAACAGGTAAGGGATGGAGCAGTCCCTGGGGTCGCTGGCGTGTCGACTTTCCCTGGTTGCACACAGGGCAGGCCTCAACATAGACCTGCACGTCCTTCTTGATGGACGGCCACCAAAACCGCCCGTCGGAGGAACTCCAGTGTGCGAGCACTGCCAGGATGGCATGTCAAGGGCGACTCATGACCCCACTGCAAGACGCGGGCCCGAACCGAGAGAGGAACGTACAGGCGACCGGCAGGACCACCGCCTGGATCGGGCTCATGGGCAAGAGCTTCTCGTACCCCTCTTTCTAGTTCCCACTGAAGAGGTGCGACGATCCTAGACCTCGGAATAATCGATGCCAAGGGCTTCTCTTGTACCTCGGGAGAATAGACTCGAGACAGAGCATCCGGCTTGACGTTCTTGGTGCCAGGTCGGTAAGTCAGGATGAACTGGAATCGATTAAAGAAAAGGGACCATCGTGCTTGCCGAGGGTTCATCCGCTTAGCCTGTTGGAGATATTCCAGGTTCTTGTGGTCTGTGAGAACCTGGAAAGGGTGCTGAGCCCCCTCAAGCCAATGGCGCCACTCTTCCAAGGCCAGTTTAACCGCAAGCAACTCTAGATCCCCCACGTGGTAGTTGCGCTCGGCCTCAGACAGGCGGCGAGACATGAAGGCACAAGGGTGTAATCTCCCATCCGCACCCCTCTGTGACAGGACGGCTCCCACCCCCACCTCTGAGGCGTCCACCTCCACCACGAAAGGTCTCTCTGGGTCAGGGGTCACCAGAATCGGAGCAGAAGTGAAGCGGCGCTTGAGATCCTCGAAGGCCCCTGCTGCTTCCGGACCCCAGTGAATCTTGGTCCCTCCACCCTTGGTAAGCGTCGTCAAGGGGGCTACCACCGAGCTGAAATTCTTGATGAACTTCCGATAGAAGTTAGAAAAGCCAATGAACCGTTGAACCTCCTTGACCGTGGCAGGTGTGGGCCAATCGTGGACCGCCTTGACCTTCTTGGGATCCATCTCTAGGTGCCCGGGAGTGACAATAAACCCGAGAAACTGAGTCTGAGAAACATGAAATTCACACTTCTCAGGCTTAACGTAGAGGTGATTGTCAAGGAGCCTCTGGAGAACCCGGCTAACATGCCCCTCATGCTCCTTCAGTGACCTCGAGAAGATGAGGATATCGTCCAGGTACACGAAGACGAACAGATTAAGCATATCCCGGAGAACATCATTAATCAGGGCTTGGAATACTGCGGGGGCATTGGTGAGCCCGAACGGCATCACCCGATATTCATAGTGTCCCGTGGGCGTGTTGAACGCCGTCTTCCATTCGTCTCCTGGCCGGATCCGCACGAGATGGTAAGCATTGCGGAGATCCAGCTTAGTAAAAATGGAAGCCCCTTGAAGCAGCTCAAAAGCAGTGGCCATGAGAGGAAGAGGGTATCGATTCCGAACCGTGATCTTGTTGAGTCCCCGGTAATCAATACAAGGCCTCAGACCCCCGTCTTTCTTTTCAACAAAAAGAAGCCCGCCCCAGCCGGGGAAGTAGAGGCATAGATGAGGCCGGCTGCCAAGGACTCCGTAATGTAGGTGTCCATAGCTGCGTGCTCGGGGAGGACAAGGAAAAGATCCGACCTCTAGGAGGGCAGCACCCAGGGAGTAGATCAATGGCACAGTCATAAGTGCGATGAGGCGGTAAGGCAGTAGCCCGGGCCTTGCTGAACACTGCTTTGAACCGATGGTAAACACTGGGGACTCGGGAGACGTCAACAGACTCTTGAAACTGGGTACTAGGGGCTGAGGAACTCTGAAGCATGCAGGTGAGTTGGCAAGTGGGACCCCAGCTAAGAATGGTGCCAGTAGGCCAGTCGATCTGGGGATTATGTCTGCATAGCCAAGGGTGACCCAGGATAATAGGATACTCGGGAGAGTCAATGAGATAGAAGGTCTCCTCCTGCTGGTGTTGAGAGATGGTAAGTCGCAGGGACTGAGTCGCCTCAGTAACTTTTCCTGGTTCCAGAGGTCTGCCATCTAAGGCTGTAACTGCCTGGGGTTGAGGAAGTAGTTGGGTAGGGATCTTAAGTTCCTTAGCCAAGGTTACATCCATAAAATCACCTGCGGCACCGGAATCGATCATAGCCTGGACCCGATGCTGGTGGCCCTCCCAGGACAGAGTGTCTGGAATAGCTAGGACCGCGTTAGTAGGAGGAGCTCTAATTTTCCCCATCACAACCCTCCTGTAGCTGGGCGGGGACAGGCGTTTCCCAGCTCGGGGCAAGTGGAGCGGAAGTGGCCGGCAACCCCGCAGTAGAGGCACCGACGCTCCCTCATGCGACGTTCCCTTTCGTTGGAAGAAAGCCTGGAACGGCCTAACTGCATGCTCTCCGGGAATCCTGGGGCAGTTCAGGAGCCGGGCAGCTCTGAATGACGGAGTCCAAACAGGAGAAACAGAGCTGCTCAGAGGAACTTGGGACTGAGACACCTGACGGCGAGCCGTTCTCCGCTCTCTTAGACGATTGTCCAGGCGGATGGCCAAGGCTATGAGGGACTCGAGATCTTCAGCTGGTTCACGGGTGGCTAACTCATCTTGAAGGGGCTCAGATAACCCTCCCTGAAAGCAGACCCTCAGCGCTTCATCATTCCATCCGCTCCTTGCTGCTATGGTTCGGAACTCAATGGCAAAATCTGCCGTGCTTCGGGGGCCCTGACGGAGAGACAGTAGGCGCTTGGAAGCCTCCCGCCCACTGACAGGATGATCGAACACCCGCTTGAACTCTTCTACAAATGCAGCGTGGGAGTCACAACAGGCCTCCTGGGACTGCCACACCGCAGAGGCCCAGGCGAGCGCCTTGTCTGAAAGAAGGGTAATGAGGTAGGCAATCTTGGAACGGTCTGTGGGAAAACTTGAGGGTTGGAGCTCGAAGGTGAGGGAGCATTGGGTGAGGAAACCCTGACAAGAGCTTGGATCCCCAGAAAAGGGCTTGGGAGGTGGTAGTCGGGGCTCCGCCAACCGAGAAGGCCTGTCGTCACTGGGAGGTGACCGGGGGGAAGGGGGAGAACCAAGGAGGCGTTCAAAGAGCTGGTGAAGGGAACTCATCATTTCGGCCAGGAGTTGAGAATGTCTAGCCATCAGCTCCTCTTGTCGGCTGAGAACGGCTTCATGGCGCTGGAAAGAAGCCTCATGTCGAATGATCACCGCCAACAGGTCCTGGGAACTGAGTGTTTCTGGGTCCATGATTGACTTGGTTATTCTGTCACAAGCCGGGCTAGAACTCCGGTCTCAAATGTGTAGAGCTGGGGGTACTACCCCTTAGCCACAGAGGAGATGTTGTAGGACCCAAATGAAACTCCCAAGGCAATACTCCAGGTAAGTAGATTTAATGTTCCAAAACAGGAGGCAAAACAAAACAACTCCCCGAGGGAGAAAAAACAAACTAAAGATAACTTCGAATAACTTACTAGGACTGATACGGTGGGACAAAGCAGGAGACACATAGACAGGACGCAATAACCAAGTGAGAAACAAGGGGAAAACACACAGCTAAAATACTCAAGGGGAAACAAGGCACAGGTGACATAGATAAGCTAATAAGGACACATGAGGAAAAACTAAGGCAAAGGGGAACACAGCTGACCTCTAGAGGCCAGGAGACAAACAGGGGAAGCAGGAAGCTGACAAAAACTCACTAGGGCTGGGCGATAAGGCCTAAAAAACTCACTGGGTGATTTCAGAATGGCGCCGGAGAAGATGGCTGCCGTTTTACAGCCCTCTAACCAATTGTACTATTATGTGTGTTTTTTCGCGTTATTTGTAATTTATTCTGTACATAATGTTTCTGCCACCGTCTCTTATGACCAAAAAGAGCTTCTGGATATCAGGACAGCGATTACTCACCTCGTATTGGACAAAGATTTTTTCTTCAACAAGTCGGACGCGAAGAATATTCTACAGACACCCGACAAGGCCCAAAATCCCAGTCATTCGCATGAGAAAGAGACAGAGATATCGTGGACGTAGGTCGGGGTGCCTTGTAAGGATCTGACGGCGAGCGAGTAAACTGCCTCTTCCATCAATCCTATTAGCCAATGTTCAATAATTTGAAAACAAATTGGATGACCTAAGACTAAGGTTATCCTACCAACGGGACATTAAAAACTGGCTGAACGACGACATGGATAACATACAGCTAGCGGGCTATACGCTACATCGGCAGGATGGCGGTCTGTGTATATTTGTAAACAACAGCTGGTGCAAAAAATCTAATACTAAGGAAGTCTCAAGGTTTTGCTCGCCTGAGGTAGAGTATCTCATGATAAGCTGTAGACCACACTATTTACCAAGAGAGTTTTCATCTATATTTTTTGTAGCTGTCTATCTACTACCACAAACCGATGCTGGCACTAAGATTGCAATCAATGAGTTGTATAAGGCCATAAGCAGACAGGAAAACGCTCATCCAGAGGCAGCGCTCCTAGAGGCCGGGGACTTTAATGCAGGGAAACTTAAATCCGTTCTACCTAATTTCAATCAGCATGTTAAATGTGCAACCAGAGGAAAAATAACTCTAGACCACCTTTACTCCACACACAGAGACGCATACAAAGCTCTCCCTCGCCCTCCATTGGCAAATCTGACCATAACTCTATCCTCCTGATTCCTGCTTATAAGCAAAAACTAAAGCAGGAAGCACCAGTGACTTGGTTAATAAAAAAGTGGTCAGATGACGCAGATGCTAAGCTATATGACTGTTTTGCTAGCACAGACTGGAATAGGTTCCGGGATTCTTCAGATAGCATTGAGGAGTACACCACATCAGTCACTGGCTTCATCAATAAGTGCATCGATGACGTCGTCCCCACAGTGACCGTACGTACATACCCCAACCAGAAGCCATGCATTACAGGCAACATCCGCACTGAGCTAAAGGGTAGAGCTGCCGCTTTCAAGGAGCGGGACTCTAACCCGTAAGCTTATAAGAAATCCCGCTATGCCCATCAAACAGGCAAAGAGTCAATACAGGACTAAGATTTAATCGTACTACACTGGCTCTGACGCTCGTCAGATGTTGCAGGGCTTGAAAACTATTACAGACTACAAAGGGAAGTACAGCCGCGAACTGCCCAGTGACACAAGCCTACCAGACGAGCTAAATCACTTCTATGCTCGCTTCGAGGCAAGCAACACTGAAGCATGCATGAAAGCATCAGCTGCTCCGGATGACTATGTGATCACGCTCTCCGTAGCCGATGTGAGTAAGACTTTTAAGCAGGTCAACATTCACAAGGGCCAGACGGATTACCAGGACGTGTACTCCGAGCATGTGCTGACTAACTGGCAAGTGTCTTCACTGACATTTTCAACATGTCCCTGACTGAGTCTGTAATACCAACATGTTTCAAGCAGACCACCATAGTCCCTGTGCCCAAGGACACTAAGATAACCTGCCTAAATGACTACCGACCCATAGCACTCACGTCTGTAGCCATGAAGTGCTTTGAAAGGCTGGTCATGTCTCACATCAACACCATTATCCCAGAAACCCTAGACCCACTCCAATTTGCATACTGCCCCAACAGATCCACAGATGATGCAATCTCTATTGCACTCCACACTGCCCTTTCCCACCTGGACAAGAGGAACACCTACGTGAGAATGCTATTCATTGACTACAGCTCAGTGTTCAACACCATAGTGCCCTCAAAGCTCATCACTAAGCTAAGGATCCTGGGACTAAACACCTCCCTCTGCAACTGGATCCTGGACTTCCTTACGGGCCGCCCCCAGGTGGTAAGGGTAGGTAACAACACGTCTGCCACGCTGATCCTCTACACAGGGGCCCCTCAGGGGTGCGTGCTCAGTCCCCTCCTGTACTCCCTGTTCACCCATGACTGCATGGCTAGGCACGACTCCAATACCATCATTAAGTTTGCCGACGACACAACAGTGGTAGGCCTGATCACAGACAACGATGAAACAGCCTATCGGGAGGAGGTCAGAGACCTGGCTGTGTGGTGCCAGGATAACAACCTCTCCCTCAACGTGATCAAGACAAAGGAGATGATTGTGGACTACAGGAAAAAAAAAGAGGACTGAGCACGCCCCCATTCTCATTGACGGAGCTGTAGTGGAACAGGTTGAGAGCTTCAAGTTCCTTGGTGTCCACATCACCAACAAACTATCATGGTCCAAACACACCAAGACAGTTGTGAAGAGGGCAAGACAAAACCTATTCCTATTTGGCATGGGTCCTAAGATCCTCAAGAAGTTATACATCGAGAGCATCCTGACTGGTTGCATCACCGCCTGGTATGGCAACTGCTCGGCCTCCGACCGCAAGGCACTACAGAGGGTAGCGCGTACGGCCCAGTACATCACTGGGGTCATGCTTCCTGCCATCCAGGACCTCTATACCAGGCGGTGTCAGAGGAAGGCCCTAAGAATTGTCAAAGACTCAAGCCACCCTAGTCATAGACTGTTCTCTCTGCTACCGCACGGCAAGCAGTACCGGAGCGCCAAGTCTAGGTCCAAAAGGCTTCTCAATAGCTTCTACCCCCAAGCCATAAGACTCCTGAACAGCTAATCATGGCTACCCTGACTATTTGCACTGACCCCCCCACCCCACCCCATCCCTCTCTTTTACGCTGCTGCTACTCTGTTTACTATTTATGCATAGTCTTTTAACTCTACCCACATATACATATGACCTCAATTACCTTGACTAGCCGGTGCCCCCGCACATTGACTCTGTACCAGTACCCCCCTGTATATAGCCTCCCTACTGCTATTTTATTTTACTGCTGCTCTTACTCTACAGCTATTTGCTTTTATTTTTTATTTTTCTTAATTAACACTTTTTAATTTTACATTTTTCTTTAAAAAACTGCATTGTTGGTTAAGGGCTTGTAAGTAAGCATTTCACTGTAATGTCTACACCTGTTGTATTCGGCGCATGTGGTAAATACAATTTGATTTGATTTGATTTGATAAGGCCTAAAACTCAATAGGGCTGGGTGATAAGGCCTAAAACTCACTAGGGCTGGATGATCAGGCCTAAACTCACTAGGGCTGGGTGATAAGGCCTAAAACTCACTAGGGCTGGGCGATAAGGCCTAAAACTCACTAGGGCTGGGCGATAAGGCCTAAAACTCACTAGGGCTGGGTGATAAGGCCTAATACTCTATTACTGTAAAATAATGTGTCTGTGTGTTTCGGTGTCCATATGACCGATTCTGTTGGACCAAACCTAAAATGCAAATTCTTCTTCTTCTTCTTCTTCTTCTTCTTCTTCTTCTTCTTCTATGATATAATGGCGGTCCGCAAACCAACGTTAAAGGTGCATGCTGCCACCTACTGTGCTGGAGTGTGGTCAATCACGGTTTACAACATTTCTAAATCCTCCTATCTAACTCAGTACTTCTGAGAAAATAAAGAAGAGCCCTACTAACTTCTAATAGACCCTCCCCCATCCCCAAAATCCCTTCAAAACACCCCCAACCCCGTCCAACCTCAATGACACTACACTTCAATCTTTCCCTCTCTTCAACATACTTAAAACAATATAACAACACATGCTCCACCGTTTCATCGACCATACACTCCAGACACAAACCATTCACATGCTTGCCAACCAGATGTAATGACGAGTTCAATATACAATGTCCTATGCGCAATCAAGCAAACACCACCTCTTTCTTCCTAATCTGACCTTTGAATCTTGGTCCACTGACCTTTCTTTGGAGGGCATATAAATGCCGGCCCTTGTGCTCAGAGTACCATCTCTTCTGCCACACATCTATCAAAATGGCTCTGGTCTTACATTTGGCCTCACCTTTACCAAGTGGAACATTAATATCAATTAAATCTAGTTTCAAAGCTCTTTCGGCTAACTGGTCTACAATTTCATTCCCTTCCACACCCAAATGTGCTGGGACGCAGCAGAATCTCACTACTACACCCATTCTCTCAATTCTCCATAATAACATTAATACCTCCAATAGTAGGTCACTCCTATTAGATTTACCAGATGATAAACTATTCAATACAGACAGAGAATCTGAACATACTATAATTCTAACAGGTTGTACATCCTTCACCCACTGGAGGGCAACTACTATCACCAACAGTTCAACTGAGTACACTGACAGTTCATCGGTTAGTCTTCTACATATCTCCACATCAAATTCAGGAACGTAAACGCCTGCTCCTGTGCGCCCACTATCTGGGTCCTTGGATCCATCCGGGGGCAAACTACCCGCCCTACAGGACACCTACAGCACCCGATGTCACAGGAAGGCCAAAAAGGTAATCAAAGACATCAACCACCCGAGCCACTGCCTGTTCACCCCGCTATCATCCAGAAGGCGAAGTAGCTTAGTGGTTAAGAGCATTGTGCCAGTAGCCGAAAGGTCGCTGGTTCTAATCCCTGAGCCGACTAGGTGAAAAATCTGTCGATGTGCCCTTGAGCAAGGCACTTAACCCTAATTGCTCCTGTAAGTTGCTCTGGATAAGAGCGTCTGCTAAATGACTAAAATGTAAAAATGAGATAGAGTGAAGGGAGAAGCAGGCTGCTAATGCGACTCCCCACTTGGTGACAGGAGCAGCTTAAGTCCTGCTCTCTTCCATTTCATTCAGGCCCAGAGAGAGAGAGAGGAAGAGGGGGATAAAGGGAGGGGGAAGATGCTAGGTTCAGCTCAGGGCACAAAGCTGTGTGGGTCTCCAACGTCCTTTGCCTTCTTCTCCCTTTCTTTCTCTCTCTCCTCTCAAAACATCTTGCCCTGGACAACTTCTCTCGCTCCTCTCAAATCGTCTTGCCCTGGACAACTTCTCTCTCTCTCCTCTCAAAACGTCTTGCCCTGGACAACTTCTCTCTCTCCTCTCAAAATGTCTTGCCCTGGACAACTTCTCTCTCTCCTCTCAAAATGTCTTGCCCTGGACAACTTCTCTCTTTCCTCTCAAAATGTCTTGCCTTGGACAACTTTTCTCTCTCCTCTCAAAAGTTATTGCCCTGGACAACTTCTCTCTCCTCTCAAAATGTCTTGCCCTGGACAACTTCTCTCTCTCCTCTCAAAAGTTATTGCCCTGGACAACTTCTCTCTCTCCTATCAAAATGTATTGCTCTGGACAACTTCTCTCTCTCCTCTCAAAATGTCTTGCCCTGGACAACTTCTCTCTCTCCTCTCAAAATGTCTTGCCCTGGACAACTTCTCTCTCTCCTCTCAAAATGTATTGGCCTGGACAACTTCTCTCTCTCCTCTCAAAATGTCTTGGCCTGGACAACTTCTCTCTCTCCTCTCTGACTCCTTATCCTCCACCTATGCTTCATCTTTACCACCTCTCTCTCCTTCTCTCCCTCCTTTTATACAAATCATTAAAATATTATTTTCCTCCATTACTACCATTCTCTTAATTCCTTCCTTCCTCCACTCACATCCCTGTCCTGTCCCTCCTCTGAGATGGCCCTTCAGTAAAAACACTGGAACAAGGACTGTGTCACACCTGGTTGGCTTTAACAGCTGAGATCTGGTGGCTGTCCCTTTTATAGGACAATCTCAGTTTGACATCTTCTTTAGCAAGAAACAACAGATTAATGATATTTGGATGGAGTGCTATTCAAACAGCTCTCAGTCCCCTGCAAGTGGTTTATGTTTCAGTGGATAAATGGGTCCTCTCTTAGCGGACGAGGCTGAGCAAGGGGGCCCGTCGTAATGACATTTTAAAGAGCTGTTGAAAGTTGTAAACTCTCTCTCTCTCTCTCTCTCTCTCTCTCTCTCTCTCTCTCTCTCTCTCTCTCTCTCTTTGCGTCGGTTCCTCCTCCCCCCTTCTCATCTCCCTTTCTCCGTGGTGAGTGTGTTAGGCAGTGTGTTGGGCAGTTTGTTGGGCAGTGGATCTCCAGGGACTGGCTGATGGATGGGCCCTAGGGCTGGAGTGAATGGGGGTTTCAGTGCTCCGTCCTCAGGCAGGTCTGGAGAGGCTGAAACTACTTTTGGATGTGTAACATGATGGTTACTGATGGTGACCTCACCAACACTATAGCTGGATTTCCCAATTGGGACAATAAATAACGATTCATGACGTGCAGAAATTAGTCACATGGCTTAAAGATTCCAAGATGAACCTGGGTTCACACACAGACTTAAATACATTTACATAGAACTGTGTGGAATTTACCATTGTTTTCCCAAAATCTCAACACCAAGACAACCACAGCAGCAATGAGACAGTGTACCTGACTTCCTTTAGGACCGGGGAGACCCTATGTAGAGGAGAAAGAGTCACATAGTTCAAATCAATACAATAGTACAATTAGAGCATATTTCATTCATCTATCAAATAGATACTCACTGGTTTGCCATCCATGCCGAGCGGGCCCTACAGAGAGAGGGAGAGAGGGAGAGAGAGAGAGAAAATGAGACAAATAGAAGTGACAGACTAACTTGTGTTTTGAGCAGTGATAAAGAACAAGCTATAAAATGAGTCAATGGCTACTTGTAAATCTCACTGATAGAGAAAAGGAGGACACTGTTTCTGTTAGCCAAACCAACAATGATGTCACCACTCTAGTACAACATGACAGTATGGTCATTTATGGCGTTTTTATCCTCTCTGTGTCTCTGGGTCTGTCTCATATAAAACACACACACACACACACACACACACACACACACACACACACACACACACACACACACACACACACACACACACACACACACACACACACACACAGTTGTGTTTTCTCTGCCCAGACCAGACCAGACATATGTAACAGAGGTAGGTAATGAAACTGAGGTTCTAAACAAATAGATAGAAACAACTGTAAATAACAAAGGGTTAGAAAAACCCAACGTGTATCAGGAGGGAGCCAAAGGAGGCAGAGGAGGAAAGAGGAAAGGTAAGTGTTTAAGCACATTATATATCCTGCCCCGTTTGGTTGGTGTGTGTGTGTGTGGGGGGGCAGAATGTAATGGAAATCTCTGGAAGGACCTGGTTTATAATCTGTTTTGGGAGGGTGAGGGTGAGGGTTGAGGGTGTGTCTGTTTCTATAGACCGTGAGTAGACATGTCCCAGCTGCAGACAGCACGCCTCCGCATATAGTCTGTATCACTGTAGAGAGCATCACTTCACACAGTCTGTATCACTGTAGAGAGCATCACTTCATACAGTCTGTATCACTGCAGAGAGCATCACTTCATATAGTCTGTATCACTGTAGAGAGCATCACTTCATACAGTCTGTATCACTGTAGAGAGCATCACTTCCTATAGTCTGTATCACTGTTGAGAGCATCGCTTCATACAGTCTGTATCACTGTAGAGAGCATCACTTCATACAGTCGGTATCACTGTAGAGAGCATCACTTCATACAGTCTGTATCACTGTAGAGAGCATCACTTCATACAGTCGGTATCACTGTAGAGAGCATCACTTCATATAGTCTGTTTCACTGTAGAGAGCATCACTTCATACAGTCTGTATCAGTGTAAAGAGCATCAATTCATACAGTCTGTATCACTGTAGAGAGCATCACTTCATATAGTCTGTATCACTGTAGAGCATCGCTTCATACAGTCGGTATCACTGTAGAGATCATCACTTCATATAGTCTGTATCACTGTAGAGAGCATCACTTCATTCAATCTATCACTGTAGAGAGCATCACTTCAAGCATAGCCTGACAAAGTGTTACGTTTTGTTCCTTGGTAGCTCTGTCCTGTGTAGTACACTGTATATAGACAGAGAGTCAGAAGTTATGACTGTCTTTAGTCGCTGTCCACTCTCACAGGACCTGAAATATGAGTCAGACCTGTCCACTGTGTCCTCACAGGTCCTGAAATATGAGTCAGACCTGTCCACTGTGTCCTCACAGGCCCTGAAATATGAGTCAGACCTGTCCACTGTGTCCTCACAGGTCCTGAAATATGAGTCAGACCTGTCCACTGTGTCCTCACAGGTCCTGAAATATGAGTCAGACCTGTCCACTGTGTCCTCACAGGCCCTGAAATATGAGTCAGACCTGTCCACGGTGTCCTCACAGGTCCTGAAATATGAGTCAGACCTGTCCACTGTGTCCTCACAGGTCCTGAAATATGAGTCAGACCTGTCCACTGTGTCCTCACAGGTCCTGAAATATGAGTCAGACCTGTCCACTGTGTCCTCACAGGTCCTGAAATATGAGTCAGACCTGTCTACTGTGTCCTCACAGGTCCTGAAATATGAGTCAGACCTGTCCACTGTGTCCTCACAGGTCCTGAAATATGAGTCAGACCTGTCCACTGTGTCATCACAGGTCCTGAAATATGAGTCAGACCTGTCCACTGTGTCCTCACAGGTCCTGAAATATGAGTCAGACCTGTCCACTGTGTCCTCACAGGTCCTGAAATATGAGTCAGACCTGTCCACTGTGTCCTCACAGGACCTGAAATATGAGTCAGACCTGTCCACTGTGTCCTCACAGGACCTGAAATATGAGTCAGACCTGTCCACTGTGTCCTCACAGGTCCTGAAATATGAGTCAGACCTGTCCACTGTGTCCTCACAGGTCCTGAAATATGAGTCAGACCTATCCACTGTGTCCTCACAGGTCCTGAAATATGAGTCAGACCTGTCCACTGTGTCCTCACAGGACCTGAAATATGAGTCAGACCTGTCCACTGTGTCCTCACAGGTCCTGAAATATGAGTCAGACCTGTCCACTTCATCTTCAGCACCACACCTCCTCAGAGACAATTCCCAGTGAGCATAATTGGTTTAAAGATACAGACAGTATGTGATCTGGAAGTAAAGCGCCTCTCAACTCAGCACCTGTCTCTGGTAAAATAAGCAGGAAAACATTAATTTAGTTTTTCATGTATAACTATAGACTTCATCTTTAAACTAGCGGCGTTTACAGGGTTCCTGTGGTTGGGTGAAAAGACCCAAGGGAGCGGTTCCTCAGCCATACGTGGCCCAGCCATCCTGTCTGCACACCGTTTAACCCTATTACAGCTCTGACCCCTGACCTCTGAAGAGTTACAGTGGGACATCTCACTGTTTTACCAGCCCCTAGGGTACATTGTGCCAAAGCGTCCCGAAGCGAAACCCTACGACTGTGTCTGTCCCTTCGCACTTTGACGGATGGAGGGAGAAGGAGAAAGGAAGGAAGAGAGAGAGAGAGAGAAAGTGATACTTTTGAAAAGAGGACTATATAAGTTGTTTTTACCGTTCGTAGTCTCCCTTTGGTCTCATAATGAGATGGCATGCCTCTATTTGAAGCTATAATTGTCTTTCTCTAAAACTCTGGGGGTGTTGAAGACCCATAATGTCTACCTGATTACATGGGCCCTTAAGGTTATATAAGAAACTGGCTTGGAAAATCAGGTCAGTGGTCTCCATCCGAGGTTAATGATTTCAAGCATTTCTCTAAGTCTTGATGAAGAGATGAGGCAAAACAAAGCAGATCCTACAGCCCACCAGGACTAGAGCTGTATAAAAGAAGTGTGAGCGAGGGACAGGGTGTGAGTGTATGTGTGTGTGTGTGGTATTTTCTCACACATTCAGGGAAACTGCAGTAATGCAAGGCTGAATGCTCTACAAACCCTGATTTCCTTCACTGAACACCACTGAGGTACTTAACACGGACCTGCAGTGCAGACAGTTTCATTGTCCTGTGAAAAACACCTCCCTGTCTGTGTGTGTGGGTGTGTGTTTATCTGTGTGTGTGATATGGGTGTGTGTCTATCTCTGTGTGTGATATGGGTGTGTGTCTACATTTACATTTATATTTTAGTCATTTAGCAGACGCTCTTATCCAGAGCGACTTAATTTATTTATTATTATTATTTATTTATTTTTAATTATTTTTATACTGGCCCCCCGCGTCTATCTGTGTGT
The DNA here is from genome assembly GCF_020615455.1 of Coregonus clupeaformis. NCBI lineage: Eukaryota > Metazoa > Chordata > Actinopteri > Salmoniformes > Salmonidae > Coregonus > Coregonus clupeaformis. The sequence goes on from NC_059193.1 coordinate 21,426,297, forward strand.
GTGATATGGGTGTGTGTCTATCTGTGTGTGTTATATGGGTGTGTGTCTATCTGTGTGTGTGATATGGGTGTGCGTCTATCTGTGTGTGTGATATGGGTGTGTGTCTATCTGTGTGTGTGATATGGGTGTGTGTCTATCTGTGTGTGTGATATGGGTGTGTGTCAATCTGTGTGTGTGATATGGGTGCACCTGGGAGCGTTTAAGCGTCCCAGGCCCTCCTGAATCTGGTCAGAATGAGAAGATGAGGTGCGCACAGTGAGGTCACCGTTGGCAGGAAGACTCTGAACCAGACCAGAGGAACACTGATTTATGAGCCCTAACAAGCCACACAGCAGCCTGTGGACTAGACGTGTGTGTGTGTGTGTGTGTGTGTGTGTTCTACATCTCTTTGTGACCGTATGTGTGTGTGCCTAGTACATCTGTTTAGTGGTTGGTGGAAAAAGTACTAAATTGTAATACAAATTAAAATAAGATTCCTTAATAGAACATGATTCAAGCAAAAGTGAAAGTCACCCAGTAAAATACTACTAATAGTTACTACTAAAAGTCTAAAAGCATCTAGTTTTAAACATACGCGACTGTGTGTGTGACTATGTGTGTGTGTGTGTGTGTGTGTGTGTGACTACTCCAAACAATAAAACCTATACTCTTTGTTGACAGTTACATAGTATTTTAAGGCAGCAGAACTCTTCATCTTATACCACAAAGGGAACGAGCCACAGAGACACGGAGCGAGAGTGAGAGAGAGAGAGAGAGAGAGAGAGAGAGAGAGAGAGAGAGAGAGAGAGAGAGAGAGAGAGAGAGAGAGAGAGAGAGAGAGAGAGAGAGAGAGAGAGAAAGAGAAAGAGAGAGAGAGACAGACAGAAAGAAAGAGAGACAGAGAGAAACAAAGAGAGAGAGAGAGAGAGAGAGAGAGAGAGAGAGTGAGAGCGAGAGAGAGAGAGAGAAAAATAGGCCTCAAATTACCACTAAAACAAGAAGGGAACATGGAATAATGTTTGTATTCATAGTCTCCTCTCTGCCATCTTGTTTCATTGTCCTAATCAGTGACGATTCTAATCAGTGAGGATTCTAATCAGTGAGGATTCTGGGAGCTGTGACTCTGCCTACATAAGCATTCCATCCAATTAGACAGCTTTTAAACACATTTCTGGAAAATGACTTTGGCAGAAGGGGGTTTGGGTGTGTGTGTGTGTGTGTGTGGAGCAATGCCCCTCCTTCTTTCAGCATAGTATAGAAGATGTCTGAACTATGTGTTTAATATCCTCACTGCAAGGCCTTATTTTCCCATTAGGAAGAGCTGAGGTCGGGGTGTGAACATGAGGAAAGCTGTAGGTCTGCTGCAAGGCCTTATTATCCCGTTAGGAAGAGCTGAGGTCGGGGTGTCAACATGAGGAAAGCTGTAGGTCTTCAGGAGCAGACAGACAACACATGGTAACACACTGTTAACAATCGTGATTGATAAGCGTGATTGATAAGCGTGTTAATAAGTGTGATTGAGCTTCATTTAGATTGTGACGCCAGAGAGACAGGGGAGCGAGACTATACTAATGAGGTGTGAGAGGTGTTTCTCTCTCTCTCTCTCTCTCTCTCTCACTCTTTCATGTATACTTGTCACAGGAGACAAGGCATGTCTGTGGTTTGATGCAAGGTGAGGTCAGGTGATGAGAGAGAGGGATTGAAGAGAAGGAGAGAGGGATTGAAGAGAAGGAGAGAGGACCAGCCACATATGGATCTAATGCCCAAATCCAGCCTTCCACCTTTACATCTCCCCTTGTCCCTCTCTCCATCTCTCTCCCTCCCAAATATTTTATTTGACTGCTCTGTGCTCATGGGATATACAGGTGTAATTTGTGATACATGACATTCATTCTCATCTTTGAAAAAGTTTACATTTATTTTATAGCTGGCATATCCAGAACTGAACAACTCTATACACGGAGTGTACAAAACATTAGGAACACCTGCTCTTTCCAGGTGAAACCAGGTGAATCCAGGTGAAAGCTATGATCACTTATTGATGTCACTTGTTAAATCTACTTCAATCAGTGTAGATGAAGGGGAGGAGAAAGGTTAAAGAAGGATTTTTAAGCCTTGAGACAATTGAGACATGGATTGTGTATGTGTGCCATTCAGAGGGTGAATGGGCAAGAAAGACAAAAGATTGAAGTGCCTTTGAACGGGGTATGGTAGTAGGTGCCAGGCGCACCGGTTTATGTCAAGAAATGCAACGCTGCTGGATTTTTCATGTTCAACAGTTTCCTGTGTGTATCAAGAAACGTACACCACCCAAACGACATCCAGCCAACTTGACACAACTGTGGGAAGCATTGGAGTCAACATGGGCCAGCATCCCTGTGGAACGCTTTCGACACCTTGTAGAGTCCATGCCCCGATGAATTGAGGCTGTTATGAGGGCAAAAGGGGATGAAATTCAATATCAGGAAGGTGTTCTTAATGTTTTGTACACTCAGTGTATATAGATGTTTTATTGTCACATACACCAGATAGGTGCAGTGAAATGTGTTGTTTTACAGGGTCAGCCATAGTAGTACAGCACCCCTGGAGCTAATTAGTCTTAAGTGCCTTGCTCAAGGGCACATCGACAGATTTTTCACCTTGTCGGCTGGGTATTCAAACCAGGGACCTTTCGCTACTGGCCCAACGCTCTAACCACTAGGCTACCAGTCGCCCTTAAAAAAGTATACCAGAACTGTACATTGGAGAGAAAATCACTGACATGCTGGATGACTGATGCTTTTGATCTGTCCTCGGAGGCTGAACAATAAGAGCCCAGCGGTGCTTCTGCTGAATGAGAAACACTGTTCGTCAGTCTGAAAAGTGATACACGCATAAACATTGTAGTCTGTGCATATCAATGAGTGTGTGTCTGTGCATGAGTGTGTGTGCACTGTGCATCAGTGGAGGCTGGTGGGAGGAGCTATAGGAGGACAGGCTCATTGTAATGGCTGGAATGGAAGAAAATGGAATGGAATCACACATGTAGTTTTCATGTTTGATGTGTTTGATACCCTGCCATTTATTCCATTCCAGCCATTACAATGAGCCCGTCCTCCTATAGCTCCTCCCACCAGCCTCCACTGCTGTGCATGTAAGTGTATGCACATGTGTGTGGGTGTGAGAGAGAGCATGTGTGTGTGTGGGTGTGAGAGAGAGCGTGTGTGTGTGTTTGTGCGTTTGAGATTTAATGTGTGTGTGTATGCATGTGTGTATGTGTTTACTGGTCTGTGTTGCTCTCAGACATGCACGTTTTGATTGTTTGACAGTGGAGTGACTCTGTATTGATGCTCTAACCCACAGGCTGTGATTAATGAGAGGAAGAAGTGAGGGTTATATGAGGACCCACTGGGCAAAAGACTAGGCAACCTTTTTTTTATATATCAACGTAATTTCAACCAAACAATTCAATGTGTTGACGTTGAATCAACATGGAAAACTGATTTTTTACCTAAAGCAAATGTTTGGTTGATTTCACGTTGAACTCAACCAAATGTAAATCAATCAATCAAAACTAGAACTGATGTCTGTGACCAGTGGGGAGTCACACATTAACACACACACCATCTGTGAGGAGTGTAGGACCTGTTCTCTCTCTCTCTCTCTCTCTCTCTCTCTCTCTCTCTCTCTCTCTCTCTCTCTCTCTCTCTCTCTCTCTCTCTCTCTCTCTCTCTCTCTCTCTCTCTCTCTCTCTCTCTCTCTCTCTCTCTCTCTCTCTCTCTCTCTCTCTCTCTCTCTCTCTCTCTCTCTCCTCTCTCTCTCTCTCTCTCTCTCTCTCTCTCTCTCTCTCTCTCTCTCTCTCTCTCTCTCTCTCTCTCTCTCTCTCTCTCTCTCTCTCTCTCTCTCTCTCTCTCTCTCTCTCTCTCTCTCTCTCTCTCTCTCTCTCTCTCTCTCTCTCTCTCTCTCTCTCTCTCTCTCTCTCTCTCTCTCTCTCACACCTGTGTGTAATTAGCAGCAGGCATTTCCCGTCAGGAAGGCTTCCCGGTGCCAGGCAGAGCTGAGAGCATAGCCAGGCAGACCTGGGAACCCCATCGGGGCTGGACTTCCCAACATTCCCAATAATAATACAACATTCAAAATAATACAACAATCACTATGCTACCATGCGTAACCAGGGTAACTCGACACTAACGAGGGTAAAAACGGAACCATAAAGACACATTACATTTTAGCAGACGCTCTTATCCAGAGCGACTTACAGGAGCAATTAGGGTTAAGTGCCTTGCTCAAGGGCACATCGACAGATTTTTCACCTAGTCGGCTTGGGGATTAGAACCAACGACCTTTCGGTTACTGGCACAACGCTTAACCACTAAGCTACCTGCCGCCACACATAAAGACACATCCTGTTAAATCTAGTCAGAGGTAACCTATGCTGATGTTCATACTAACTAAAACACTGATCATCACCAAACTGACCTCAGAGTCAGAGGCAGGGCATCATACTCCTGAGTGGCGCAGTGGTCTAAGGCACTGCATCGCAGTGCTAACTGTGCCACTAGAGATCCTGGTTCGAATCCAGGCTCTGTCGCAGCCGGCCGCGACCGGGAGACTCATGGGCGGCGCACAATTGGCCCAGCGTCGTCCAGGGTAGGGGAGGGAATGGCCGGCAGGGATGTAGCTCAGTTGATAGAGCATGGTGTTTGCAACGCCAGGGTTGTGGGTTTGATTCCCACGGGGGCCAGTATAAAAAAATGTATTCACTAACTGTAAGTCGCTCTGGATAAGAGCGTCTGCTAAATGACTAAAATGTAAATGTAATGTTCATACTGAGCGGAGCAGAGAGTTGGAGTTCCCCATATAACCACTAGAGGCCACCAGAACACAGTTTAACAGGGAGACGAGTGACAACTCCACACCATACCACACTAGGTTATTACTTTAACAGAAATCTACTCATTGATTAGGGTAACTTGTTAGGGCTATATAACTATATCTCAAAATAACTCCAGACCCCAGACACACTAAAAAATGTGAAATTAAAGGCTGATGACACTCGATGAAACAACCTATTAAACTGAAGCAGCTAGTGAATCAATGAGTCAGTTGATGCACCACACTGACAGGTGTTCTAACCCAACACTGCTGCGGATCTAATCTGTCTGCTATTGGCAGGCAGCAGCCATGATGTCATCATGACGAAACAACATGTGGCGCTGGGAACAGACCCAATTAACCCTGGCTAATCACACTGGGATGTGTGTGTGTGAGTGAGTGTGTGTCTATGGATGTTTTTCAGTTGATGCACGGGGCAGGAATTATAAACACATGAATGATTGTTGAGAATACACTCATTAATGTGAGGTGGAAGTAAAATGGCAAGGAAGAAGAAGGATAGGAGTGGGTAGAACACACTAAATACACTTTCGATGGAGGTGATAGAAGCCCAAAATAGGCTAAGAGAATCTAAAAAGTAAATGAAAAGTACCGGGTATCCATCTCTCCCTGTCTTGCCCTGGTGAGGTTAGAGAGAGAGAGTAAAGCATTACACTGGTTAGAACATGACCACCACCACTACATTACACTGGTTAGAACATGACTAACACATTACACTGGTTAGAACATGACCACCACATTACACTGGTTAGAACATGACCAACACATTACATTGGTTAGAACATGACCACCACATTACACTGGTTAGAACATGACCACCACCACTACATTACACTGGTTAGAACATGACCACCACATTACACTGGTTAGAACATGACCAACACATTACATTGGTTAGAACATGACCACCACATTACACTGGTTAGAACATGACCACCACCACTACATTACACTGGTTAGAACATGACCAACACATTACACTGGTTAGAACATGACCAACACATTACACTGGTTAGAACATGACCAACACATTACACTGGTTAGAACATGACCACCACCACTACATTACAATGGTTAGAACATAACCAACACATTACACTGGTTAGAACATGACCAACACATTACACTGGTTAGAACATGACCACCACTACTACATTACACAGGTTAGAACATGACCAACACATTACACTGGTTAGAACATGACCACCACATTACACTGGTTAGAACATGACCAACACATTACACTGGTTAGAACATGACCACTACATTACACTGGTTAGAACATGACCACCATCACTACATTACACTGGTTAGAACATGACCAACACATTACACTGGTTAGAACATGACCAACACATTACACTGGTTAGAACATGACCAACACATTACACTGGTTAGAACATGACCAACACATTACACTGGTTAGAACATGACCACCACCACTACATTACAATGGTTAGAACATAACCAACACATTACACTGGTTAGAACATGACCAACACATTACACTGGTTAGAACATGACCAACACATTACACTGGTTAGAACATGACCACCACTACTACATTACACAGGTTAGAACATGACCAACACATTACATTGGTTAGAACATGACCACCACATTACACTGGTTAGAACATGACCAACACCACTACATTACACTGGTTAGAACATGACCAACACATTACACTGGTTAGAACATGACCAACACATTACACTGGTTAGAACATGACCAACACATTACACTGGTTAGAACATTACCAACACCACTACATTACACTGGTTAGAAAATGACCAACACCACTACATTACACAGGTTAGAACATGACCAACACACTACAATGGTTAGAACATGACCAACACATTACACTGGTTAGAACATGACCCAACACATTACACTGGTTAGAACATTACCACCACCACTACATTACACAGGTTAGAACATCACCACCACATTACACTGGTTAGAACATGACCAACACATTACACTGGTTAGAACATGACCACCACCACTACATTACACTGGTTCGAACATGACCAACACATTACACTGGTTAGAACATGACCAACACATTACACTGGTTAGAACATGACCACTACATTACACTGGTTAGAACATGACCAACACCACTACATTACACTGGTTAGAACATGACCAACACATTACACTGGTTAGAACATGACCAACACCACTACATTACACTGGTTCGAACATGACCAACACATTACACTGGTTAGAAAATGACCACCACATTACACTGGTTAGAACATGACCAACACCACTACATTACACTGGTTAGAACATGACCACCACCACTACATTACACTGGTTAGAAGATTACCAATAACACAGCAATAACACAACATTCAACATCATACTGTAACACATGCAAACACAATGTCTGGAGTCAAGCTACTGTATGAGTGTGGTTCTGTTAAGTACACAGTGATTCCCCTTAATGAACTCCTACAGTGCATTCGGAAAGTATTCAGACCTCTTGACTTTTTCCACATTTTGTTACGCTACAGCCTTATTCTAAAATGGATTGAATAAATAAAAATCCTCAGCAATCTACACACAATATCCCATAATGACAAAGCAAAAACAGTTTTTTTTTTTTTACATAAGTATTCAAACCCTTTGCTATGAGACTCGAAATTGAGCTCAGGTGCATCCTGTTTCCATTGATCATCCTTGAGATGTTTCTACAACTTGATTGGAGTCCACCTGTGGTCAATTCAATTGATTGGACATGATTTGGAAAGGCACACATCTGTCTATATAAGGTCCTACAGTTGACAGTGCATGTCAGAGCAAAAACTAAGCCATGAGGTCGAAGGAATTGTCCGTAGAGCTCCGAGACAGGATTGTGTCGAGGCACAGATCTGGAGAAGGGTACCAAAAAAATCCTGCAGCATTGAAGGTCCCCAAGAACACAGTGGACTCCATCATTCTTAATTGGAAGAAGTTTGGAACCACCAAGACTCTTCCTAGAACTGGTTGCCCAGCCAAACTTAGCAATCAGGGGAGAAGGGCCTTGGTCAGGGCGGTGACCAAGAACCCGATGGTCACTCTGACAGAGCTCCAGAGTTCCTCAGACTGTGGTGAAGGTTCACCTTCCAACAGGACAACGACCCTAAGCACACAGCCAAGACAACGCAGGACTGGCTTCGGGACAAGTCTCTGAATGTCCTTGAGTGGCCCAGCCAGAGCCCGGACATGAACCCGATTGAACATCTCTGGAGAGACCTGAAAATAGCTGTGCAGCGACGCTCCCCATCCAACCTGACAGAGCTTGAGAGTTTCTGCAGAGAAGAATGGGAGAAACTCTCCAAATACAGTTGTGCCAAGCTTGTATCGTCATACCCAAGAAGACTCAAGGCTGTAATCGCTGCCAAAGGTGCTTCAACAAAGTACTGAGTAAAGGGTCTGAATACTTATGTAAATGTGATATTTCCAGTTTTTTATTTGTATAAATTTGCAAAAATTTCTAAACTTGTTTTTGCTTTGTCATTATGGGGTATTGTGTATAGATTGATGAGGGAAAAAACGATTTAATCAATTTTAGAATAAGGCTGTAACGTAACAAAATGTGGAAAAGTCAAGGGGTCTGAATACTTTCCGAATGCACAGTATAATCATGATCCTATATACAGTATCCCTTATATCTGTCCTCTCAGTGAGACGGGACACCCAGGCTGCATCCCAAATGGCACTTTATCAGGGCCCATACAGCTCTGGTTAAAAGTAGTGCACCATATAGGGAATAGAGTGCCATTTGAGTCAGTGGCAGCTGTGTGATATCCCAGCTCTCAGCTCCCAGGAACAGAGTTTGGACACAGCAGCAGTCTGCTCTATCCATGTTCCTTCTTCCTGTGTTGGAGTTATAGCTCCCTAGAGGAGGGTAACTCATCCCTGTGTTGGAGTTATAGCTCCATAGAGGAGGGTAACTCATCCCTGTGTTGGAGTTATAGCTCCATAGAGGAGGGTAACTCATCCCTGTGTTGGAGTTATAGCTCCATAGAGGAGGGTAACTCATCCCTGTGTTGGAGTTATAGCTCCATAGAGGAGGGTAATTCATCCCTGTGTTGGAGTTATAGCTCCATAGAGGAGGGTAACTCATCCCTGTGTTGGAGTTATAGCTCCATAGAGGAGGGTAATTCATCCCTGTGTTGGAGTTATAGCTCCATAGAGGAGGGTAATTCATCCCTGTGTTGGAGTTATAGCTCCATAGAGGAGGGTAACTCATCCCTGTATTGGAGTTATAGCTCCATAGAGGAAGGTAATTCATCCATGTGTTGGAGTTATAGCTCCATAGAGGAGGGTAACTCATCCCTGTGTTGGAGTTATAGCTCCATAGAGGAGGTTAACTCATCCATGTGTTGGAGTTATAGCTCCATAGAGGAGGGTAACTCATCCCTGTGTTGGAGTTATAGCTCCATAGAGGAGGGTAACTCATCCCTGTGTTGGAGTTATAGCTCCATAGAGGAGGGTAATTCATCCCTGTGTTGGAGTTATAGCTCCATAGAGGAGGGTAACTCATCCATGTGTTGGAGTTATAGCTCCATAGAGGAGGGTAACTCATCCCTGTGTTGGAGTTATAGCTCCATAGAGGAGGGTAACTCATCCCTGTGTTGGAGTTATAGCTCCCTAGAGGAAGGTAACTCACCAGTCACTACACTGCACTGCTCCCTAACTATCTCCACTGAATACTCAACACACACACACACACACACACACACACACACACACACACACACACACACACACTCCCCCAGGTGGTCACTTTACTGGCACTGTGTGTATCTGAGTGTGTGATACTTCCTGGATGAGATGACCAAAGTACTTACTGGAGCGCCTGCAATACAAAAACAAACAAACAAAGAGACAGACAGACAGAAAGACAGAGAGAAAGAGAGAGAGAGAGAGAGAGAAAAGAGAAAACAATTATTAGTACCAGTCTAATACATTCAACATTTTGTACATGAATCAATGAATCCTAGTATTGTACATGTGAGTAATGACATGTTCTGGTTTGTAAGCCAATTAAATATTCAGAAAGTTGCACACAACAAGAAAAATGTACTGTATGTACTGTGGTCTTTTAGATCGGGGATTAAATGTATGATATAAATATCTCATTAAGGTTATTGCCAATAGAGTGTGTGGTAGTAGCCTTATGATAAACAGACACATGCTGAGTTGACTTATTGGTTATGGCCAGTGTTTTCCATTAGGGTGAAAAGTCATTCAGTGTTTTACAGAGAAATAGTGGTGTATTAAAATGGAGAGAAAATAGAAAGGGAAAGGAAAGGATGAAGTTTAATGACACTATGTCCCAGATAGGTACCAGATTGTTTTGAAGCTGGCTGGGCCTGGGATATCCTCTCAAAGCTCAACTCTAGAACTTCAGAGAGTTTTGTTCCACAGCAAAGATACATTCTGTCATTGTTGTCCTGACTGTCCATAATCAGGAGAAATTTTCTTCTTCAGAGATACACTACCGGTCAAAAGTTTTAGAACACCTACTCATTCAAGGGTTTTTCTTTATTTTTTACTATTTTCTACATTGTAGAATTATAGTGAAGACATCAAAACTATGAAATAACACATGTGTAATCATGTAGTAACCAAAAAAGTGTGAAACAAATCAAAATATATTTTATATTTGAGATTCTTCAAATAGCCACCCTTTGCCTTGATGACAGCTTTGTACACTCTTGGCATTCTCTCATCCAGCTTCACCTGGAATGCTTTTCCAACAGTCTTAAAGGAGTTCCCACATATGCTGAGCACTTGTTGACTACTTTTCCTTCACTCTGCCGTCCGACTCATCCCAAACCATCTCAATTTGGTTGAGGTTGGGGAATTGTGGAAGCCAGGTCATCTGATGCAACACTCCATCACTCTACTTCTTGGTAAAATAGCCCTTACACAGCCTGGAGGTGTGTTGGGTCATTGTCCTGTTGAAAAACAAATGATAGTCCCACTAAGCCCAAACCAGATGGGATGGCGTATCGCTGCAGAATGCTGTGGTAGCCATGCTGGTTAAGTGTGCCTTGAATTCTAAATAAATCACAGACAGTGTCACCAGCAAAGCACCCCCACACCATAACACCTCCTCCTCCATGCTTTACGGTGGGAAATACACATGCAGAGATCATCCGTTTACCCACACCGCGTCTCACAAAGACACGGCGGTTGGAACCAGAAATCTCAAATTTGGACTCCAGACCAAAGGACACATTTCCACCGGTCTACTGTCCATTGCTCATGTTTCTTGGCCCAAGCAAGTCTCTTCTTCTTATTGGTGTCCTTTAACTCTAATGAACTTATCCTCTGCAGCAGAGGTAACTCTGGGTCTTCCATTCCTGTGGCGGTCCTCATGAGAGCCAGTTTCATCATAGCGCTTGATGGTTTCTGCGACTGCACTTGAAGAAACTTTCAAAGTTCTTGAAATGTTCCATCTTGACTAACCTTCATGTCTTAAAGTAATGATGGACTGTCAAGAACGACCACCCCTCATCACTGTCAAACGCTCCCTAAAACACTTTAGCGAGCAGCCCTTCCTAATTGACCTGGCCCAGGTATCCTGGATGGATATCGATCTCATTCTGTCAGTAGAGGATGCCTGGTTGTTCTTTAAAAGTGCTTTCCTCTCAGTCTTAAATAAGCATGCCCCATTCAAAAAATTCAGAACTAAGAACAGATATGGCCCCTGGTTCTCCTCAAACTTGACTGCCCTTGACCAGCACAAAAACATCCTGTGGCGTAATGCATTAGCATCGAATAGCCCCCGCGATATGCAACTTTTCAGGGAAGTTAGGAACCAATATACACAAGCAGTTAGGAAAGCAAAGGCTAGCTTTTTCAAACAGAAATGTGCATCCTGTAGCACTAACTCCAAAGGGTTTTGGGACACTGTAAAGTCCATGGAGAATAAGAGCACCTCCTCCCAGCTGCCCACTGCACTGAGGCTAGGAAACACTATCACCACCGATAAATCTACAATAATCGAGAATTTCAACAAGCATTTTGCTACGGCTGGCGCAGCTGTGAAAGATTCAGCAGGCTACTTGCATTACACACCTATGCTTTCCACCTGGCTACCACTACCCCGGCCACCAGCTCTGCACCCTCCGCTGCAACATGCGAGCTGGTCATGGGTGCACCTCAGCCACGCTCAAGGTCCTAAACAATATTATAACCGCAATCGATAATAGACAGTACTGTGTAGCCATCTTCATTGACCTGGCCAAGGCTTTCGACTCTGTCAGCCACCGCATTCTTTTTGGCAGACTAAATAGCCTTGGTTTCTAAAATGACTGCCTCGCCTGGTTCACCAACTACTTCTCAGATAGACTTCAATGTGTCAAATCGGAGGGCCTGTTGTCTGGACCTATGGCAGTCTCTATGGGGGTGCCACAGGGTTCAATTCTTGGGCCGACTCTTTTCTCCGTATATATCAATGATGTCGCTCTTGCTGCTGGTGACTCTCAGATACACCTCTACGCAGACGACACCATTTTGTATACATCTGGCCCTTCATTGGACACTGTGTTAACAAACCTCCAAACGAGCTTCAATGCCATACAACACTCCTTCTGTGGCCTCCAACTGCTCTGAAACACTAGTAAAACTAAATGCATGCTCTTCAATCGAACGCTGCTGGCACCCGCACAGCCGACTAGAATCACTACTCTCGACGGGTCTGACCTAGAGTATGTGGACAACTACAAATACCTAGGTGTCTGGTTAGACTGTAGATTCTCCTTTCAGACTCCCATTAAGCATCTCCAATCCAAAGTTAAATCTAGAATCGGCTTCCTATTTCGCAACAAAGCCTCCTTCACTCATGCTGCCAAACATGCCCTCGTAAAACTGACTATCCTACCGATCCTTGACTTCGGTGATGTCATTTACAAAATAGCCTCCAACACTCTACTCAGCAAATTGGATGTAGTCTATCACAGTGCCATCCGTTTTGTCACCAAAGCCCCATATACTACCCACCACTGTGACCTGTACACTCTTGTTGGCTGGTCCTCACTACATATTTGTCGCCAAACCCACTGGCTCCAGGCCATCTATAAATCACTGCTAGGCAAATCTCCGCTTTATCTTAGCTCATTGGTCACCATAGCAACACCCACCCGTAGTATGCGCTCCAGCAGGTATATCTCACTGGTCATCCCCAAAGCCAACACCTCCTTTGACCGCCATTCCTTTCAGTTCTCTGCTGCCAATGACTGGAACGAACTGCAAAAATCTCTGAAGCTGGAGACTCTTATCCCCCTCACTAACTTTAAGCATCAGTTGTCAGAGCACCTAACCGATCACTGCACCTGTACACAGCCCTTCTGAAATTAGCTCACTCAACTACCTCATCCCAATATTGTTATTTATTTTGCTAATTTGCACCCCAGTATCTCTATTTGCACATCATCTCTTGCACTATCTATCATTCCAGTGTTAATACTAATTGTAATTATTTTGCACTATGGCCTATTTATTGCCTGACCCCCATAACTTGCTACATTCGCACACACTGTATATATATTTTCTGTTGTATTTTTGACTTTATGTTTTTTACCCCATATGTAACTCTCTGTTGTTGTTTTTATCGCACCGCTTTGCTTTATCTTGGCCAGGTCGCAGTTGTAAATGAGAACTTGTTCTCAACTGGCTTACCTGGTTAAATAAAGGTTAAATAAAAAAAATGTCTCTTTGCTTATTTGAGCTGTTCTTGCCATAATATGGACTTGGTATTTTACCAAATAGGGCTATCTTCTACCTTGTCACAACACAACTGATTGGCTCAAACACATTAAGAAGGAAATAAATTCCACAAATTAACTTTTAAGAAGGCACACCTGTTAATTACATTTACATTTTAGTCATTTAGCAGACGCTCTTATCCAGAGCGACTTACAGTTAGTGAATACATATTTTTTTTTATACTGGCCCCCCGTGGGAATCGAACCCACAACCCTGGCGTTGCAAACGCCATGCTCTATCAACTAAGCTACATCCCTGCCGGCCATTCCCTCCCCTACCCTGGGCCAATTGTGCGCCGCCCATGAGTCTCCCGGTCGCGGCCGGCGGCGACAGAGCCTGGATTCGAACCAGGATCTCTAGTGGCACAGTTAGCACTGCGATGCAGTGCCTTAGACCACTGCGCCACTCAGGAGTACTTGTAATTGAAATGCATTCCAGGTGACTACCTCATGAAGCTGGTTGAGAGAAAACCAAGTGTGTGCAAAGCTGTCATCAAGGTAAAGGGTGGCTAATTTTAAGAATCTCAAATATAAAATATATTTTGATTTGTTTAACACTTTTTTTGTTACTACATGATTCCATATGTGTTATTTCATAGTTTTGATGTCTTCACTATTATTCTACAATGTAGAAAATAGTAAAAAATAAAGAAAAACCCTTGAATGAGTAGGTGTTCTAAAAGTTTTGACCGGTAGTGTAAGTTCTCTCTCTCTCTCTCTCTTCCTTTCTCTCTCCCTCTCCCTTTCACTCTCCCTTTCTCTCTCCCCCTCTCTCTCTCTCTCCCTCCCTCTCTCATCTCTCTTAACTCATAACATGGACTGTTGGAGGACTCTCCACTCCAGTCTAAAACCAACCGTCCTGATTAAACTGATGAAGAGGAAACACAGAGGACCAGTTGATCATTAAGATTACATCCAGCCTTTGGTTTGTGACTAATGTTGTTTATTGGAATCTAACCAATCATGAAACGGTTCTTTCTGATGTCTCTATAATAATAACTAATGGCACGCTTTCATGCAGTGTGGGGCCCCAACAACGAAAATAACAACATGCCAGTAATACAACAACAACAATCAACCAAACAACAATGGTTGCAGTAATAGACATCACAATGGTTCTAGGCCAGCGTTTCCCAAACTCCATCCTAGCACTACACAGCTGATTCAAATCATCAAAGCTTGATGATGAGTTTCTTATTTGAATCAGCTGTGTAGTGCATAAACCAAAATGTGCACCCCTTGGGGTCCCGAGGACCGAGTTTGGGAAACACTAGTCTAGCCTGAGTAGAAACAGACACTTGTGGAGTAGTGAGGGTATTATTAGTTATTACTGTATGAATACACACAACTAAACAAGTGAACATGATCAGAATCTGTGTAGTGATCTGAGCTGATGGAGAGGTGAAAGAAAGAGGGAGAGGGGGAGATGGAGGTGGGAGGTGGAGTGGTAGAGAAGTGGTGGTACAGACAAGACAGAGAGATGAGAGGAGAGGGTAGAAGTGAGAAGGAGAGAGAGAGAGAGAGAGAGGTGAAGGGACGTAAGAGGGAGGTAGGAGATGGAGGAGAGGGAGAAATTATCTATAAATTATCTAATTATCTAACTTATCTATCTGCGTCATAACTGATTTGGTATGTTACTTGTTTGCTTTGGCAATGTATGTGGTAAAACTTTCCATGCTAATAAAGCGTTTTGAATTGAATTGAGAAAGGGAGAGTAATGAAGTGAACAGACATGAGAGGAGAAAGGTGTTGTAGTTTATGAGTCATGAAAGTCAATTTGGTTTATGTGTGTCTAGACACAAGGACAACAACCTCCTGTAGACACTAGGACAACAACCTCCTGTAGACACGAGGACAACAACCTCCTGTAGACACTAGGACAACAACCTCCTGTAGACACTAGGACAACAACCTCCTGTAGACACTAGGACAACAACCTCCTGTAGACACTAGGACAACAACCTCCTGTAGACACTAGGACAACAACCTCCTGTAGACACTAGGACAACAACCTCCTGTAGACACTAGGACAACAACCTGCTCTAGACACTAGGACAACAACCTCCTGTAGACACTAGGACAACAACCTCCTGTAAACAGCTAGGTAAACAATCACACCAGTCAGTGGCCACAGCCCTGCCCATATACTACAGACAGCTAGAGTCAGGCCATGGTGCAGACAGCTAGAGTCAGGCCATGGTGCAGACAGCTAGAGTCAGGCCATGGTGCAGACAGCTAGAGTCAGGCCAAGGTGCAGACAGCTAGAGTCAGGCCAAGGTGCAGACAGCTAGAGTCAGGCCAAGGTGCAGACAGCTAGAGTCAGGCCATGCCACCCCGACAACACAAAACATACCAGCCAGGCTGCATCATTATAGATAGGAAATAAAACCACTTTCGAGGCAGAGGCAGATCTAAACAGAACCACACAACGCCCCAGTCCTGGGACAACAAGAACTAGCATCTCCACATGAATACAAAACGCTCCATCGGTCTGTCTTTGAACTCCGTCCTGAGAACACCACGCGGCTGGAACGACTTAGGGCCCTGATGCAAAACATAGTCATTTAGCTGTCTCGATGAAGGGAAACTGATGAGCAGAGCAGGAGAGAGCACAGAGGACTTTCAGCTCCAATCTGGCCAGATCAAGCAGCAGTCAGATGGTAGATATGGAGAATAAATACAAGACAATATGAGACAGGGAAGACCTAGAGAAGGTTATGATGAATGTGGATGTCCAAACACTACACAACCATTCTGGCTATATTTAGATAACGATGGGAACACAGTGACACCAAACACTACACAACCATTCTGGCTATATTTACATAGTGGTGGGAACACAGTGACACCAAACACTACACAACCATTCTGGCTATATTTACATAGTGGTGGGGACACAGTGACACCAAACACCACACAACCATTCTGGTTATATTTAGATAACAATGGGAACACAGTGACATTTGGGTGAACCATGACAGCATGTGGTGAAGGCATGGAAGACACTTGGTCACAAGTATCATTCAAGGTATACAGAGCCTTTTGTCACCCCATTGCCATGTACTAGTAGTACCATCTACATGAGAACATGCAACTTAGACTAGACAATATCTCACCAAAAGATCTAGGTTTGTCTAGTAACAGCCTTGATTTCTCGTAACGTTGTCAGTGATCCTGGACTGAGTCAACATGGTCCTCATCCATGACTGTGGGGACACATTCTAGAGCAGCAATTCTCAACTGGAGGTTTTGAATAGGTTGCGGGTAAAACAATTACTCCAGTCTAAACTTAAACAACTAAAACCAGGTAGAAAGTGTGTAGAAATGATAATGAGCCTACAGCCGTGGTGAAACGTTTTGCGAATGACACAAGTATTGGTCTTCACAAAGTTCGCTGCTTCAGTGTTATGAGATATTTTTGTCAGATGTTACTATGGTATACTGAAGTATAATTACAAGCATTCCATAAGTGTCAAAGGCTTTTATTGACAATTACATTAGTTTATGCAAGGTCAATATTTGCAGTGTTGACCCTTCTTTTTCAAGACCTCTGCAATCCGCCCTGGCATGCTGTCAATTAACTTCTGGGCCACATCCTGACTGATGGCAGACCATTCTTGCATAATCAATGCTTGGAGTTTGTCAGAATTTGTGGGTTTTTGTTTGTCTACCCGCCTCTTGAGGATCGACCACAAGTTCTCAATGGGATTAAGGTCTGGTGAGTTTCCTGGCCATGGACTCTAAATGTCGATGTTTTGTTCCCCGAGCCACTTAGTTATCACTTTTGCCTTATGGCAAGGTGCTCCATCTTGCTGGAAAAGGAATTGGACGTCACCAAACTGTTCTTGGATGGTTGGGAGAAGTTGCTCTCGGAGGATGTGTTGGTACCATTCTTTATTCATGGCTGTTTTCTTAGGCAAAATTGTGAGTGAGCCCACTCCCTTGGCTGAGAAGCAACCCCACACATGAATGGTCTCAGTATGCTTTACTGTTGGCATGACACAGGACTGATGGTAGCGCTCACCTTGTCTTCTCCGGACAAGGTGTTTTCCGGATGCCCCAAACAATCGGAAAGGGGATTCATCAGAGAAAATTACTTTACCCCAGTCCTCAGCAGTCCAATCCCTGTACCTTTTGCAAAATATCAGTCTGTCCCTGATGTTTTTCCTGGAGGGAAGTGGCTTCTTTGCTGCCCTTCTTGACACCAGGCCATCCTCCAAAAGTCTTCGCCTCACTGTGCGTGCAGATGCACTCACACCTGCCTGCTGCCATTCCTGAGCAAGCTCTGCATTGGTGGTGCCCCGATCCCGCAGTTGAATCAACTTTAGGAGACGGTACTGGCGCTTGCTGAACTTTCTTGGGCGCCCTGACGCCTTCTTCACAACAATTGAACCTCTCTCCTTGAAGTTCTTGATGATCCGATAAATAGTTAATTTAGGTGCAATCTTAGTAGCAGCAATATCATTGCCTGTGAAGCCCTTTTTGTGCAAAGCAATGATGACGGCACTGTTTCCTTGCAGGTAACCATGGTTAACAGAGGA
Organism: Coregonus clupeaformis; assembly: GCF_020615455.1. Lineage (NCBI taxonomy): Eukaryota > Metazoa > Chordata > Actinopteri > Salmoniformes > Salmonidae > Coregonus > Coregonus clupeaformis. Next base: position 21,444,469 of record NC_059193.1, read on the forward strand.
AGAACAATGATTTCAAGCACCACCCTCCTTTTAAAGCTTCCAGTTTGTTATCCTAACTCAATCAGCATGACAGAGTGATCTCCAGCCTTTTCCTCGTCAACACTCTCACCTGTGTTAACGAGAGAATCACTGACATGATGGCAGCTGGTCCTTTTGTGGCAGGGCTGAAATGCAGTGGAAATGTTTTTTTGGGATTAAGTTCATTTTCATGGCAAAGAGGGACTTCATCTTCATTCATCTGATCACTCTTCATGACATTCTGGAGTATATGCAAATTGCCATCATCAAAACTGAGGCAGCAGACTTATTTTAAAATTAGTATTTGTGTCATTCTCAAAACGTTTGACCACGACTGTACATTTTAAAATAATTTCATCTCTGAACTATCTTTCTTCAATCACAGTATTTTAAATATAGAGTTACTAGCAACGCTATTTAGAGGATTTGGTTGATTTAGTAGTCTCAAACCAGTGAGCTTATTAACATTCTTCATCAAGAATATGGGCAAAATTGTATTATTGACAATGAAAAAGGTGGGAATGTTGTTCCCTTATCATATAATAGCTACATTTACTATCAATATAGCATTAAAAATAGTTTTCCAGATTGCATTTTGGCACAAAAGAAAATCAAGGTGCGAATATTGGGTTGCGAATGAGACAACCTGATTCAGTTTGGGTCCCGAGGCAAAACCAGTTCTAGATCAGCGGTACTGAACTGGTTTTGCCTCGGGACCCAAATGTGTCAAACTCATTCCATGGTTGGGCCAAGTGTCTGTGGGTTTTCTCTCCTCCCTTGTACTTGATTGATCAATTAAGGTCAGTGATTAGTAAGGAACTCCCCTCACCTGGTTGTCTAGGTCTTAATTGGACACAAATATAAAAGGAAATAACAACAACCAGCCGACACTCGGCGCTCCATGGAATGAGTTTGACACCCCTGCTGTAGAGGCACAACAGTATGTGATAATACCTTCTAGTATTCTTACACTACAGACTCAACAACATATCTCTTTAATCTGAAAATGTTTGTTGGATGACCCAGTCACAGAGACTGAGGCTTATTGATGATTTCTACACTAAAGGATTACAAGGCACTGGTGGTTTCACCCTGAAGCAGATCTGTGTATTATTACTGATCCCAATAAGTGTTTTGTGGTTTAAGAGAAACCCTAACACACTAAAGGAGGAGGGAGGGCCGTGATGTTGGCAAGGCAGAATGTCATTAACTTCTTCCTACTGCTAGGGCAGCTGCTACTGCTCAGGCTGCACCGCTGACACATGGGCAACATTCATATGACCATGTGGCCAATGTTAGCGTTAGGTTGGAGTGGATAGGAGGGACAGGGAGAAAGACCTGCTGTATTCTATCACTGACTGTTCTGAGTCACGGTTCACTGACTGTCCTAGCTCACTACCACATCATGCATGCCTTTGGGGGAGAGAAAGCAAGATGGAGAGAGAGAGAGATGAGAGAGAGATGAAAGATGGAGAGAGAGAGAAAGAGAGAAAGAAAGAGAGATGAGAGAGAGAAAGACAGAGAGATGAGCGAGATGAGTGAGAGAGAGAGAGCGAGAGAGAGAAAAAGGGGGGGAGGAGGAGAGATGATGAGGAGTGGTGGAGAGATGTGATGGGAAGAGGAAGTAAGAGGAGAGAGAGTATGTAGAGGAAAGAGAAGGATGTGGGGATGGCGACAGCACTAAAAGACAGTTAAAGACAGAGATGTGACACTTACCGGGATCACCTCTTCTTCCCATCCTTCCACGCTTTCCAGGAGGACCTGGAGGAAACATAGACACAATGTTTAAGCCAAAAGTCATCAATGGAAAGTCAGGGAAGAAGTTGTAGGTTTAGGCTGGGGTTAAAAGGGGCATATGGGGATTGTAAACTATGGATTAGATAAAACGGTTGGATGTGTGTGTGTGTGTGTGTGTGTGTGTGTGTGTGTTGGCAGAAAAGTATGTTCATTGGGGGTGTTCTATACAGTGCATTCGGAAAGTATTCAGACCCCTTGACTTTTTACAAATGTTGGTACGTTACAGCCTTATTCTAAAATTGATTAAACAGGTTTTTAGAAATTTGTGCACATCTATTACAAATAAAAAAAACTTTACATAAGTATTCAGACCCTTTGCTATGAGACTCGAATTTGTGCTCAGGTGCATCTTGTTTCCATTGATCATCCTTGTGATGTTTATACAAATTGATTGGAGTCCACCTGTGGTAAATTCAATTGATTGGACATGATTTGGAAAGGCACACATCTGTCTATATAAGGTCCCACAGTTGACAGTGTATGTCAGAGCAAAAACCAAGGCATGAGGTTGAAGGAATTGTCAGAGAGCTCCGAGACAGGATTGTGTCGAGGCACAGATCTGGGGAAGGGTATCAAAATAATTTGTTTGGAACCACCAAGACTCTTCCTAGAGCTGGCCGCCCGGCCAAACTGAGCAATCGGGGGAGAAGGGCCTTGGTCAGGGAGGTGACCAAGAACCCGATGGTCACTCTGACAGAGCTCCAGAGTTCCTCTGTGGAGATGGGAGAACCTTCCAGAAGGACAACCATCTCTGCAGCACTCCACCAATCAGGCCGTTATGGTAGAGTGGCCAGACGGAAGCCACTCCTCAGTAAAAGACACATGACAGCCCGCTTGGTTTCCCAAAAGGCACCTAAAGGACTCAGACCATGAGAAATAAGATGATCTGGTCTGATGAAACCAAGATTGAACTCTTTGGCCTGAATGCCAAGCATCACGTCTGGTGGAAACCTGGCACCATCCCTACGGTGAAGCATGGTGGTGGCAGCATCATGCTGTGGGGATGTTTTTCAGCGTCAGGAACTGGGACACTAGTCAGGATCGAGGGAAAGATGAATGGAGCAAAGTACAGAGAGATCCTTGATGAAAACCTGCTCCAAAGCGCTCAGGACCTCAGACTGGGGCGAAGGTTCACCTTCCAACAGGACAATGACCCTAAGCACACAGCCAAGACAATGCAGAAGTGGCTTCGGGACAAGTCTCTGAATGTCCTTGAGTGGCCCAGCCAGAGCACGGACTTGAACCCGATCGAACATCTCTGGAGAGACCTGAAATAGCTGTGCAGCGACGCTCCCCATCCAACCTGACAGAGCTTAAGAGGATCTGCAGAGAAGAATGGGAGAAACTCCCCAAATACATGTGTGCCAAGCTTGTAGTGTCATACCCAAGAAGGCTCGAGGCTGTAATCGCTGACAAAGGTGCTTCAACAAAGTACTGAGTAAAGGGTCTGAATACTTACAGTGGGGGAAAAAAGTATTTAGTCAGCCACCAATTGTGCATGTTCTCCCACTTAAAAAGATGAGAGAGGCCTGTAATTTTCATCATAGGTACACGTCAACTATGACAGACAAATTGAGAAAAAAAATCCAGAAAATCCCATTGTAGGATTTTTAATGAATTTATTTGCAAATTATGGTGGAAAGTAAGTATTTGGTCACCTACAAACAAGAAGGATTTCTGGCTCTCACAGACCTGTAACTTCTTATTTAAGAGGCTCCTCTGTCCTCCACTCGTTACCTGTATTAATGGCACCTGTTTGAACTTGTTATCAGTATAAAAGACACCTGTCCACAACCGCAAACAGTCACACTCCAAACTCCACAATGGCCAAGACCAAAGAGCTGTCAAAGGACACCAAAAACAAAATTGTAGACCTGCACCAGAATGGAAGACTGAATCTGCAATAGGTAAGCAGCTTGGTTTGAAGAAATCAACTGTGGGAGCAATTATTAGGAAATGGAAGACATACAAGACCACTGATAATCTCCCTCGATATGGGGCTCCACGCAAGATCTCACCCCGTGGGGTCAAAATGATCACAAGAACGGTGAGCAAAAATCCCAGAACCACACGGGGGACCTAGTGAATGACCTGCAGAGAGCTGGGACCAAAGTAACAAAGCCTACCATCAGTAACACACTACGCCGCCAGGGACACAAATCCTGCAGTGCGAGACGTGTCCCCCTGCTTAAGCCAGTACATGTCCAGGCCCGTCTGAAGTGCATTTGGATGATCCAGAAGAGGATTGGGAGAATGTCATATGGTCAGATGAAACCAAAATATAAATTTTTGGTAAAAACTCAACTCGTCATGTTTGGAGGACAAAGAATGCTGAGTTGCATCCAAAGAACACCATACCTACTGTGAAGCATGGGGTTGGAAACATCATGCTTTGGGGCTGTTTTTCTGCAAAGGGACCAGGACGACTGATCCGTGTAAAGGAAAGAATGAATGGGGCCATGTATCGTGAGATTTTGAGTGAAACCCTCCTTCCATCAGCAAGGGCATTGAAGATGAAACGTGGCTGGGTCTTTCAGCATGACAATGATCCCAAACACACCGCCCGGGCAACGAAGGAGTGGCTTCGTAAGAAGCATTTCAAGGTCCTGGAGTGGCCTAGCCAGTCTCCAGATCTCAACCCCATAGAAAATCTTTGGAGGGAGTTGAAAGTCTGTGTTGCCCAGCGACAGCCCCAAAACATCACTGCTCTAGAGGAGATCTGCATGGAGGAATGGGCCAAAATACCAGCAACAGTGTGTGAAAACCTTGTGAAGACTTACAGAAAATGTTTGACCTGTGTCATTGCCAACAAACGGTATATAACAAAGTATTGAGAAACTTTTGTTATTGACCAAATACTTATTTTCCACCATCATATGCCAATAAATTCATAAAAAAATCCTACAATGTGATTTTCTGGAATTTTTTTCTCATTTGTCTGTCATAGTTGACGTGTACCTATGATGAAAATTACAGGCCTCTCTCATCTTTTTAAGTGGGAGAACTTGCACAATTGGTGGCTGACTAAATACTTTTTTTCCCCACTGTATGTAAATGTGATATTTCCATTTTTTTAAATAAATGTGCAAACATTTCTAAACTTGTTTTTGCTTTACATTTACATTTTAGTCATTTAGCAAACGCTCTTATCCAGAGCGACTTACAGTTAGTGAGTGCATTTATTTTTGTTATTAAAAAAATTATGGGGTATTGTGTATAGATTGATGAGGGAAAAAACAATTTAGTCCATTTTAGAATAAGGCTGTAACGTAACAAAATGTGGAAAAGTCAAGGGGTCTGAATACTTTCCGAATGCACAGTATAATCATGATCCTATATACAGTATCCCTTATATCTGTCCTCTCAGTGAGACGGGACACCCAGGCTGCATCCCAAATGGCACTTTATCAGGGCCCATACAGCTCTGGTTAAAAGTAGTGCACCATATAGGGAATAGAGTGCCATTTGAGTCAGTGGCAGCTGTGTGATATCCCAGCTCTCAGCTCCCAGGAACAGAGTTTGGACACAGCAGCAGTCTGCTCTATCCATGTTCCTTCTTCCTGTGTTGGAGTTATAGCTCCCTAGAGGAGGGTAACTCATCCCTGTGTTGGAGTTATAGCTCCCTAGAGGAGGGTAACTCATCCCTGTGTTGGAGTTATAGCTCCATAGAGAAGGGTAACTCATCCCTGTGTTGGCGTTATAGCTCCATAGAGGAGGGTAATTCATCCCTGTGTTGGAGTTATAGCTCCATAGAGGAGGGTAATTCATCCCTGTGTTGGAGTTATAGCTCCATAGAGGAGGGTAACTCATCCATGTGTTGGAGTTATAGCTCCCTAGAGGAGGGTAATTAATCCCTGTGTTGGAGTTATAGCTCCATAGAGGAGGGTAATTCATCCCTGTGTTGGAGTTATAGCTCCATAGAGGAGGGTAACTCATCCATGTGTTGGAGTTATAGCTCCATAGAGGAGGGTAACTCATCCCTGTGTTGGAGTTATAGCTCCATAGAGGAGGGTAACTCATCCCTGTGTTGGAGTTATAGCTCCATAGAGGAGGGTAATTAATCCCTGTGTTGGAGTTATAGCTCCATAGAGGAGGGTAATTCATCCCTGTGTTGGAGTTATAGCTCCATAGAGGAGGGTAACTCATCCCTGTGTTGGAGTTATAGCTCCATAGAGGAGGGTAACTCATCCATGTGTTGGAGTTATAGCTCCATAGAGGAGGGTAACTCATCCATGTGTTGGAGTTATAGCTCCATAGAGGAGGGTAACTCATCCCTGTGTTGGAGTTATAGCTCCATAGAGGAGGGTAATTCATCCCTGTGTTGGAGTTATAGCTCCATAGAGGAGGGTAACTCACCAGTCACTACACCGCACTGCTCCCTAACTATCTCCACGGAATACTCAACACACACTGCACGCACACTGCATTCACACACACACTCCCGAGGTGGATAAATGACATTATGAATGATAGTAAAAAGCTTTGGAGCATCTTAAATGACATTTTGGGAGAAAAGGCAAACTCAGCTCCATCATTCATTGACTCAGATGGCTCATTCATCACAAAACCAACTGATATTGCAAACTACTTTAATACTTTTTTAATTGGCAAGATAAGCAAATGTAGGCATGACATGCCAGCAACAATTGCTGACACTAAACATCCAAGTATATCTGACCAAATTATGAAAGACAAGCATTGTAATTTTGAATTCCGTAAAGTGAGTGTGGAAGAGGTGAAAAAAGTATTATTGTCTATTAACAATGACAAGCCACTGGGGTCTGATAACTTGGATGGTAAATTACTGAGGATAATAGCGGACGATATTGCCACTCCTATTTGCCATATTTTCAATTTAAGCCTACTAGAATGTGTGTGCCCCAAGGCTTGGAGGGAAGCAAAAGTCATTCCGCTACCTAAGAATAGTAAAGCCCCCTTTACTGGCACAAATAGCCAACCAATCAGCCTGGTTACCAACCCTTAGTAAACTATTGGAAAAAAATGTGTTTAACAAGAGACAATGCTATTTTACAGTAAACAAATTGACAACAAACATTCAGCATGCTTATAGAGAAGGACATTCAACAAGCACAGCACTTACACAAATGACTGATGATTGGCTGAGAGAAATTGATGATAAAAAGATTGTGGGGGCTGTTTTGTTAGACTTCAGTGAGGCTTTTGACATTATCGATCATAGTCTGTTGCTGGAAAAACATATGTGTTATGGCTTTACACCCCCTGTTATAATGTGGATAAAGAGTTACTTGTCTAACAGAACACAGAGGGTGTTCTTTAATGGAAGCCTCTCAAACTTAATACAGGTAGAATCAGGAATTCCCCAGGGCAGCTGTCTAGGCCCCCTACTTTTTTCCATCTTTACTAACGGCATGCCACTGGCTTTGAGTAAAGCCAGTGTGTCTATGTATGCAGATGACTCAACACTATACACATCAGCTACTACAGCAACTGAAAAAACTGCAACACTTAACAAAGAGTTGCAGTTAGTTTCGGAATGGGTGGCAAGGAATAAGTTAGTTCTAAATATTTCCAAAACTAAAAGCATTGTATTTGGGTCAAATCATTCACTAAACCCTAAACCTCAACTACATCTTGTAATGAATAATGTGGAAATTGAGCAAGTTGAGGTGACTAAACTGCTTGGAGTAACCCTGGATTGTAAACTGTCATGGTCAAAGCATATTGATACAACATTAGCGCTGCTCTGCCTTCTTAACAACACTATCAACAAGGCAGGTCCTACAGGCCCTTGCTTTGTCGCACCTAGACTACAGTTCAGTAGTGTGGTCAGGTGCCACAAAGAGGGACTTGGGAAAATTGCAGTTGGCTCAGAACAGGACAGCACGGCTGGCCCTTAAAAGAGAACACGGAGAGCTAACATTAATGACATGCATGTGAGTCTCTCCTGGCTTAGAGTGGAAGAAAGATTGACTTCATCACTGCTTGTTTTTGTAAGAGGTGTTGACAAGCTGAATGTACGAGCTGTCTGTTTGGAATACTGGCACACAGCTCGGACATCATGCATACCCCACAAGACATGCCACCAGAGGTCTCTTCACAGTCCCCAAGTCCAGAACAGACTATGGGAGGCATACAGTACTACATAGAGCCATGACTACATGGAACTCTATTCCACATCAGGTAACTGATGCAAGCAGTAGAATCAGATATAACAAACAGGTAAAGATACACCTTATGGAACAACGGGGACTGTGAAGAGACACACACACAGGTATAGACACATGCATACGCACACATTGTGATATTGTTGTATGGGGGTATTAAACATTTTGTATTGTAGATAGGTAGTGGTGTAATAATGTTATATGATGTACTGTTTTATATGTAATGTACACTACCGTTCAAAAGTTTGGGGTCACTTAGAAATGTCCTTGTTTTCTAAAGAAAAGCAATTTTTTTGTCCATTAAAATAACATAAAATTGATCAGAAATACACTGTAGACATTGTTAATGTTGTAAATGGCTATTGTAGCTGGAAACGGCTGATTTTTAATGGAATATCTACATAGGCGTACAGAGGCCCATTATCAGCAACCATCAGTCCTGTGTTCCAATGGCACTTTTCTGAAACTCGTCAGTCTATTCTTGTTCTGAGAAATGAAGGCTATTCCATGCTAGAAATTGCCAAGAAACTGAAGATCTCGTACAACGCTGTGTACTACTCCCATCACAGAACAGCGCAAACTGGCTCTAACCAGAATAGAAAGAGGAGTGGGAGGCCCCGGTGCACAACTGAGCAAGAGGACAAATACATTAGAGTGTCTAGATTGAGAAACAGACGCCTCACAGGTCCTCATCTGGCAACTTCATTAAATAGTACCCTCAAAACACCAGTCTTAACGTCAACAGTGAAGAGGCGACTCCGGGATGCTGACCTTCTAGGCAGAGTTGCAAAGAAAAAGCCATATCTCAGACTGGCCAATAAAAATAAAAGATGAAGATGGGCAGTCTGAGATATGGCTTTTCTAAAAATAACAAATAATTAAAGAGCAGCAGTAAAATAAAATAACAGTAGGGAGGCTATATACAGGGGGTCAGTTCCTATGAACTGAACACATCCCATACACATACAATCACAGTCATCCTATACACACACAGTCACAGTCATCCCATTCACACACAGTCAAAGTCATCCCATACACACACAGTCACAGCCATCCCATACACACAGTCACAGTCATCCCATACACACACAGTCACAGTCAAATCAAATTTGCCACATGCGCCGAATACAACAGGTGTAGACATTACCGTGAAATGCTTACTTACAGCCCTTTACCAAAAATGCATTTTTTTTTTTATAAAAAAAAAGGAAAATAAAACAACAAAAAAGTGTTGAGAAAAAAAGAGCAGAAGTAAAATAAAATAACAGTAGGGAGGCTATATACAGGGGGGTACCGGTGCAGAGTCAATGTGCGGGGGCACCGGTTAGTTGAGGTAGTTGAGGTAATATGTACAATTGAAGTCGGAAGTTTACATATCCTTAGGTTGGAGTCATTAAAACTTGTTTTTCAACCACTCCACAAATGTATTGTCAACAAACTATAGTTTTGGCAAGTCGGTTAGGACATCTACTTTGTGCATGACACAAGTAATTTTTCCAACAATTGTTTACAGACAGATTATTTCACTTATAATTCATTGTATCACAATTCCAGTGGGTCAGAAGTTTACATACACTAAGTTGACTGTGCCTTTAAACAGCTTGGAAAATTCCAGAAAATGATGTCATGGCTTTAGAAGCTTCTGATAGGCTAATTGACATCATTTCAGTCAATTGGAGGTGTACCTGAAGATGTATTTCAAGGCCTACCTTCAAACTCAGTGCCTCTTTGCTTGACATCATGGGAAAATCTAAAGAAATCACCCAAGACCTCAGAAAAAAAATTGTAGACCTCCACAAGTCTGGTTCATCCTTGGGAGCAATTTCCAAATGCCTGAAGGTACCACGTTCATCTGAACAAACAATAGTACGCAAGTATAAACACCATGTGACCACGCAGCCGCCATACCGCTCAGGAAGGAGAGATGAATGTACTTTGGTGCGAAAAGTGCAAATCAATCCCAGAACAACAGCAAAGGACCCTGTGAAGATGCTGGAGGAAACAGGTACAAAAGTATCTATATCCACAGTAAAATGAGTCCTATATCGACATAACCTGAAAGGCTGCTCAGCAAGGAAGAAGCCACTGCTCCAAAACCGCCATAAAAAAGCCAGACTACGGTTTGCAACTGCACATGGGGACAGATCGTACTTTTTGGAGAAATGTCCTCTGGTCTGATGAAACAAAAATAGAACTGTTTGGCCATAATGACCATTATTAGGAGGGACTGGTGTACTTCACAAAATAGATGGCATCATGAGTGTCACGATCGTTGATGAACGGGTCAGACCAAGGCGCAGCGTGATATGCGTACATGTTTATTATACCGAATAAACACAACGACAAAACAACAAACTAAACAAAACGTGAAGTCCAAGGTAGACACAAACAACATACCTTACACGGAACAAGATCCCACAACCCACTAGTGCCAATAGGCTGCCTAAGTATGGTCCCCAATCAGAGACAACGAGTGACAGCTGCCTCTGATTGGAAACCACACCGGCCAACATAGATCTAGACATACTAGAACTACAACATAGAAATACACAACATAGAAACTACACACCCTGACTCAACATATACGAGTCCACTGAGTCAGGGTGTGACAGTACCCCCCCAAAGGTGCGGACTCCGACCACGCAACATAAACATAACAGGGTAGGGGCCGGGTGGGCATTCCGCCTCGGAGGCGGATCCGGCTCAGGGCGTGACGACCTCTCACTCTTCGCCTCCCTGTTGCGCCCCTGGTCTGGTCTAGACCTCGGCGCGTTGCTTCCCCTCTCCTTCCTCTAACTATACTCCAAGCCCTGTTTGGACCCTGGTGTGGGAGACCCCAAACCTGGAGAGGGGCTGACGTCTGGGTCTGGACTGGAGCCGCTGACCGGAGCTGGACCGGGCAACGGTGGAGCGGACTGCTCAGGCTCTGGACTTGAGCCGCTGACCGGAGCTGGATTGGGCACCGGTGGATTGGACTGCTCTGGCTCCGGAGTGGAGCCGCTGACCGGATCTGGACTGGACCCCGGTGGAGCGGACTGCTCTGGCTCCGGAGTGGAGCCGCTGACCGGAGCTGGATCAGGCACCGGTGGAGCGGACTGCTCTGGCTCCGGAGTGGAGCCGCTGACCGGATCTGGACTTGACCCCGGTGGAGGGACTGCTCTGGCTCCGGAGTGGAGCAGCTGACCGGAGCTGGATCAGGCACCGGTGGAGCGGACTGCTCTGGCTCCGGAGTGGAGCCGCTGACCGGAGCTGAACTGGGCACCGGTGGAGCGGACTGCTCTGGCTCCGGAGTAGAGCAGCTGACCGGTGCCGAACCGGGCACCGGTGGAACAGGCACGGGCCGTGCCGGACTGGTGATAGATTAATTATTAATGACTAATTATTACACCCTGAAACTGTGTATAATGTGTGAGTGTAGGACCAGTAAAGGCTATGGCATTGAGCCACTATTTAGCAATGTGAGTAAGAGTCAGGCCAGACAACAAAGACAACTGAGAAACTAAGATAAAGAGGCCTCCCAATTTAGGGAGGGGAGAAACTGTTATGAAAACATGGTGCAGAATATTGTGAGAACGGCAATAACTGAGTAAATCAGGGAGTAGGATATGTGTGTGTGTGTGTGTATGTATGTGTGTATGCATGTGTGTATATGTGTGTGTGTGTGAACTGAAGGTCAGTAGAGCAGTTTTGGAGTGGAAAACTACAGCCCGCCTACAGAGGGAAGGGATTTCTTTTTGTATGACGTATGAGTATAAAAGATGGACTCTGAAATTGTGATGACAGAATTCTCAATGAATAAATATCTCTGACCATGCAGACCGGGACTCTGGGCGTTACTTAAATCCCAAAAGACTTACAACCTTTTGGGAGACGCACAGAGACACTAAAATAGTTTGTTAAATAATTCACGTAACAGCTTGGTCCTTCTGAGCCGGACTCCAATACCCTGTTTCTGTCATTCCAGGTAACTCTGAAAACCGTCGACGGGCGAATGATACATTCGTAAATAGAAAGTCCTGCCCTTTGACATTAAGGGTTAAAACAGGCCAGAGGACACCTGATTAATGACAGAGACGGTGACGGAATCCAAACCTACATTGAATCTCGGCTGCAAGGATAAGGTCAGTAGTCTTTATTCATTAACTTGGTGAAATTGATTTGAGGTCTTGCTAAAATATTGAAAAGTAGCAAATTGATCAATGCGTAGCCATTTTAAGTGAAATGTGGGGTTGACTGTCAGGAATTATCAAGATTACATTGTGAGGATAGACTCCTCCGTAAAGTATGAGATAATTCTGGGGGACTAGTCAACCTGGTGGTGGGTCCGTAATGATTCACGGTAATAGGCCATTACCAAAAGAAACTACCCGGTGTTGAAATAGAAGGAACTATTAAAAGTACACCTATGGGATGTAACCTGTAAGAGATTATTGAGCAGTCAACAAATAATCCGGGTTAAACAAATACAAAAAGTACACCAGAAGGAATTAAAATAGCATGTGTGAGAAATAGAATATTAGTTAAGTCAAAAGTCACAAACAACTGTAGATTTTGCTGTAACTCTATCCGTTCTGGAGCCTTATAAACTCCAGGTTACCGATACAACACCAATAATCATGTAAGGTTGTATACGTGTGAGACCTAATGTTTGCTCAAAAGTCACATGAATAATTCCAGTTGGTTGTATAGAGGAGGGAGAACCCATTCCTGTTGTATGAGACTGTCAGGAATTATCAAGATTACATTGTGGGGATCAATCCCTCTGTAAAAGTATGAGATAATTCTGGGGGACTAGTCAAGACTACATATACAGGGAGAGGTGGTTGTATAGAGGAGGGAGAACCCATTCCTGTTGTATGAGACTGTCAGGAATTATCAAGATTACATTGTGGGGATCAATCCCTCTGTAAAAGTATGAGATAATTCTGGGGGACTAGTCAAGATTACATATACAGGAAGGGGTGATTCAAGGTGTTGTTGTGTGAAGCTATTTTGAATTACTTGTTAAATTGACTTGTTATATAGAAGAGGTGGCTAAGGGATTTTTAACAGTACCAACCATGGGGGGGGCAAATCCTCACAAGAGGTCCCAGAATTTACTGGGGACGAGAAATACTTGATGTAATTAAAATGGAATCCAGGGATAGAAGAAATCTCCATTATGTAACCAGGTGGAGGGAGAGGTATGGTTTTGAGGGACGTCTAGACGCAGATAAACTCGAATCCATGCTTAAACAGATACATAAGGTGTGTAAAGGAGAAATAAGCAGTGAGAGAGAGAGAGAGTAGGAGGGGGCCAGTACCCAACTGATAGCCTTACCTAATCTATTGGCAGGGAATGAAGGGGCCCCAGCAACCTTAGATGTATACAGTAATAATAATAATAATATGCCATTTAGCAGACAGGCCATGAACACAGAGGACGTGGCCAGAGCGGTAGAAGGAATGACCCACCCCAAAACAGGAATAGTAAGGTTTGGGCTGCCGTTAGAGGGCAGTGGGTTTCAGGGGATGCCAAGAGGACACTTTTGCCATGGGCCGATTACGGAGAGTATGTTGGGAAAATAACTGAATTGTGTAATAGCCTCAGAGAGACATGCAATCCATCATGAGCAGAATAACAGACAGGACAGAGCCAAGAAAGAAGAGGAAGATGCAGAGTAACTAATTGCCACTCTGGGAGAGATGGCGGGTAGAACTAGAAACTTAGGAGAGAGAGGAGATAAGGCAGGAAGAAAAGAGAAGTGAGTGAGAGGGAAAGAGAAGTGAAGGTTGAGGTCTCCGTGCCTCCCCCAGAGCAGAGGGCAGAAAGGTTATATCCAAACTTGGCAGACCAGGCATGGAGAGAAAATCCAGATGATGAATACGTAGGGAGGAGAAGGAGAGTGCAGGGGAATAATGTTGCCCCCAACCGGCCCCACCTCCCTATGAGGAAGAAGGGGCTGGAGGAGGAAGGGAAGATGAAGGTGAGGAAGAGCCAGAGGTAGAGGAGTACCAGACAAGGGCAGAGAAAGTCAGACAGGAGAGAAAAGAGAGAAGAGAGAGAGAGAGAAGTCCATCCCCCAGCTTTGAGCGTGAGGAAGAGGAAGATAAGGCGTGACTAGTCCTTGAGGGAGAAATAGTAGACTCTAGTGAGGGGAAGACTAAGGAACTCTTTGATCCAAATTGTGAGGTGTTTGAATTGGCTACTATTGACTTAGCACTTCAACAGGAACAGAAACCTTATTTGACATTGACAGTAATGGGTATGAAAATTAAATTCCTTTGTGATACGGGAGCCTGCAGGACAGCAACCTGTGCAACAGACAAGCCAGATGGAGTCAGGATTGATGGGGAGAAAATCATAGTGCGATCTGCCTCTGGTCATCAATTTATTGAAAGGTTATCAGCCCCAATAACCCTAAAACATGACCAATCAGGATGAGAGGCAACCATACCCATCCTGATATCTAAGCTGTGTCGGGTAAATTTACTAGGACGTGATGTAATGACTAAATTGAATGTGGCTGTCATTTCCGCTGAGAGGGGAATGAAAGTACACATAGTCAGAGACAATATGGTGGTCTGTGGGGAAGGGGAGCCATGTTATTGGGATAGGCAAGATTTGTTTAGGGTGGGAATAACTGATATTCCCCGAACCTTGATGGAACTTGCTGATGATGTAGTACCAGGCCCCACTAAAATGTCCCCCGATGACCTACACTGTACTCTCTGGTATAACAAACACCCAGGTCCAGATGCAATCTATGAGAAAGCATTATTTAAAACCACAGAAAGGACTATAGCCTTGAAATGGTTTCACTATGACAACACCCACGCAGTAGTGGAGGTGGAAATAGGGCCCCAAAGTCAGAGACTGTTCAGGGAAAGATGGAGCCCACATGTGTCCCTAGCAAAGGAGCCAGCAGAGGACTGGAAAGACATGGGCCAGTGGGTATCCAAGGGTAAGAGGATCACTGATTGGGTCAATATTGTGAGTGGCGATCAACACAGCCCATCCACAGATAGTACATTTAGATGAGAATAGCAGATGCTGAGGAGAGGAATACCTGTTGACAGAACAACAGGAGTCAGACTTAAAGAAGTTCCAGAGCATTTGTGGTCCCGGGGTCCAGCAGACGTAGGATTAATAAAAGGGGTAATTCCAGTACAGGTGATACCCAAATCTAATCATAGGCCATATCAGAAGCAATACCCTATGTAACCAGAAGCAATACAAGGTTTGCAGTTTACCAAGAGCAGATTGGGAGGGACCTTGAGGGAGGGCCAATTCCCGGGGAGATAGTGAGGCCAGAAACAAAGGTGCAGTGTCCTGGAAATCACAGTCTGTTTTGTTTTTTTTCAGTTCTGCTGGGAGTACATTGGATGATGGGGTTTTGTGTTGAATTAGAGACAGTGAGACTATTAGTCAATACCTAGGAGAGAAGAGAGGTTACGGTAGCAAAGACAGACAAGAAGGAAATGGTAATAGTGGAGACAGGAGTGAGTGGAAGTGTTACAATTGTGACAAAACGGGACATTTTGCTAGAGAATGTGAGGAACCGTGTAGTTACTGTGCAAGGAAAGGGCACCAGTTAAGAAACTGTAGGCAGAAGGGGAAGAGAGAAATCAGGAGTCCTCATGACCTGGCTGTTTGGTTGTTGTTTTTTTAATTGGGGTTTTCAAATAAAAAACAACACACCTAGTATGATGTTTATAAAGCCTTGTGGTTTCAATTTTGGGAGGTTTTCAGCAGGTCAAGGGTGATAGGTCTTAGAGGAGCACACAGTGAATTTTATGGAGTTTTTTAGGTTTTGGCTGAGTTTGGGGTATATATGATTTCTTATGAGAATGAATGTCATGAGGATTAATGAACACTTGGGATAAGTAACATTTATTAAATATTTAGAATAATGGTAATGTTTGGTATTCTATGGGATGGTATTTCAATTGCCTCTGAACTCTGTTTTAACTTTCTGGTGTTAATTAATCATCCACACTGGTAAATTCTAAAGGCATGAGAGGAGGACTTTAAGATAGTTTATTTTACCAATAAATAAAAATAAGGGATGGCAATTGGATGATAAATTACCAATATTACCTAAGTGATTGTTAGGTAGGTGATAATATTGACACATGGGCAGTGACATGTGTCAAAAGGAGGGATGGATGGTAGAACAGATTAGACAACACTTTGTTGCACATGGGATTACTAATTATAAAAAAAAAAAAAAAAAAGATGTGTTATCTGTGCTCAAAATAATCACCAGGGCAGACAAAGGGCACCTCAGGGTGAGTATCCTCCGGCTAAGTACCCTTTCCAGCAATTGGAAATGGATTTTATAGAGTTATCACGGAGTGAAGGGAAGAAATTTAGAGTAACCCCAGATAAAGATGGGTTATCCCCCTTTGAGAAAGTGTTTGGAAGACCTTACAGAATGCCACAGTTGGCAGGACCAGACAGGCACACATAGAACTAGAGAGCACCCTAGCAGAACACGTGAGAAGGTCGTTTATTAACCACACCTGTATGTCAGAGGTTTTGTGCCCCCACAGGTGAATTAAAGGAGAAGGTGACCCACTCTATCTAACCAGGAGACTGAAGCAGGCCTGGCGGGAAGGGCCCTACCAAGTACTGCCTTTGCCAGCAGAATAGCTGAGAGATCCATCTGGGTGCATGTCACACACTGTAAAAAGGTAAAACCAGCTACACCTGATGAACAAACACAGAGTTAGGAGAAAGATCCGATCACCACTAGGGCTCGGGGGTTGGCTCCTTAACGAAGATTCCCTTACCCTGTCTGATCATCCCTGTGTGAGTTCGATAGAAGGTAAAGCAATGGGTTGGCCTCTGGCATCTGACATGTTCTCAGGGCGAGGGTGGGGATTCACAGGTCTCCCGACGGTAGGTAGCTGTCTGATTGTGGGGGCCATATTCCTAACACACACGGACCCTCCTGTTTCAGCCAGAAGTGGTAGTTAACCTAACACAAGTTGAAAAGGCATAGGAGACAGCTAGACGTAGGGAAAGGGGAAATTCTAGGGACTTTAGGGAAGGACATCACCATATGTATGTCACCATGTACATCCTGGGACTATGTAGTTGCTTATACCAAGCGGGGGGGGGATATGTCAATCTCCATACACAGTTCAGGGACAGGTGTAGTATTGTGAAAGTAGGGAATTATCAGAAATGGCAGTGCGACCCATATGAGGGTAGGTACTGTCTGAAAGTCTGAATTATGCTAAAACAGATTACAGACCTGACAAGTGAGATATCTTCTTCAACTGGGGCACCCTATAGAGTAAACCTCTCTGAGGGAGGTAGTGAGACAGTGCAAACTATAGACCTGAAGGAAGTAGTACAGATGGAGACGGAGTAAATAGATTTTAACCTGTGGTTGGAATGGGTTCAGTATACGGTCCAAAGAGGACTGTTATGCCTGTAGGACAGCCAAACCAAGGTTAACAACTACTCCGTTCCCCTTGACAGGCTTTAACTCTCTGTCAGGTTCCATGCAAGCCACCAGGGAATGTGGTGAAAGAGTCTTGTAGTAACTTGCACTATCTGTATCCCCCCATAACAAAGTCATCCCGACCTGGGTTGCCTCAGTTTGAAGTCACAGGGGATTCTTATTATTGTTTTTCTAGGACTAGTAAGGATAGGATACAGGGTAGGGCATCTTAGCTCCTGCTCCCACACAGAGAATGTCACACCTAAAGAGACCATGACTAATCTCTACTCTTTGTTGCAGCCAGAGGATTTTAGGAACCAAAACCAGGCCCGTGCTGACATCTGATGGTTGTGTGGTGATAACTGATTGTGAACTCACCTACATACGCAAACAATCAAACGTGTCAGAGACTGGTGAGTTGTCACGTAGAAAGTAGAACCTCCTCCCGGGATCCTTTGATGAAAGGATATATATATTGATGGGATAGGAGTACCTCGAGGGGTTCCAGAACAATTCAAAGCTAGGAATCAGATCGCAGCTGGGTTTGAATCAAGTATTTTCTGGTGGTCAACAATTAATAAAAACGTAGATTGGATGAATTATGTTTACTATAACCAGCAAAGATTTATAAACCACACTTGTGATGCAATAAAGGGATAAGCTGAGCAGACAGCGGCAACTAGCTTAATGACATGGCAGAATAGAATAGCTTTAGATATGCTTTTGGCTGAGCGGGACGGGGTTTGTGTTCTGTTTCGATCTATGTGCTGTACTTTCATCCCCAAACAATACAGCACCGGACGGGTCCGTGACCAAAGCGCTTCAGGGACTCACCACGCTGGCGAACGAACTGGCTGAGAACTCTGGTATTGATAGCTCCCTAAACGATGGTGAGATACGGCCCAATCCCGGACTCCGACTGAAGGATATGACCTACCAGGCTTGGTGGAGGACGACGACGATCCAGATAGTTTGAGACTGGATGTTTTCCTAGAACTATAAATCTCTAGTTTAAAAGTTATTGTAATGATCTTTTGTGTATTAAAGTCTCGTTTTAAGTATGATGTACTAGTTACCATTGCTAAAAAGTAACGTTATGCTTTTAATCATGGGGTAACCCTGATGAACCTGTAATGTTTTAATATGCAAACCAACTTATATACTTCAATGAGTGTGATTCATTTCTATAACAACATATATTTTGTATGTGTGTAATATTTAGTCAAAGGGTGGAATTGATAGATTAATTATTAATGACTAATTATTACACCCTGAAACTGTGTATAATGTGTGAGTGTAGGACCAGTAAAGGCTATGGCATTGAGCCACTATTTAGCAATGTGAGTAAGAGTCAGGCCAGACAACAAAGACAACTGAGAAACTAAGATAAAGAGGCCTCCCAATTTAGGGAGGGGAGAAACTATTATGAAAACATGGTGCAGAATATTGTGAGAACGGCAATAACTGAGTAAATCAGGGAGTAGGATATGTGTGTGTGTGTGTGTATGTATGTGTGTATGCATGTGTGTATATGTGTGTGTGTGTGAACTGAAGGTCAGTAGAGCAGTTTTGGAGTGGAAAACTACAGCCCGCCTACAGAGGGAAGGGATTTCTTTTTGTATGACGTATGAGTATAAAAGATGGACTCTGAAATTGTGATGACAGAATTCTCAATGAATAAATATCTCTGACCATGCAGACCGGGACTCTGGGCATTACTTAAATCCCAAAAGACTTACAACCTTTTGGGAGACGCACAGAGACACTAAAATAGTTTGTTAAATAATTAACGTAACAACTGGACACACGCACCACTGGCTTGGTCAACATATACGAGTCCCCTGAATCAGGGCGTGACAATGAGGAAGGGACATTATGTGGATATATTGAAGCAACATCTCAAGACATCAGACAGGAAGTTAAAGCTTGGTCGCAAATGGGTCTTCCAAATGGACAATGACCCCAAGCATACTTCCAAAGTTGTGGCAAAATGGCTTAAGGACAAAAAAGTCAAGGTGTTGGAGTGGCCAGCACAAAGCCCTGACCTCAATCCTATAGAACATTTGTGGGCAGAACTGAAAAAGAGTGTGCGAGCAAGGAGGCCTACAAACCTGACTCAGTTACACCAGCTCTGTCAGGAGGGATGGGCCAAAATTCACCCAACTTATTGTGGGAAGCTTGTGGAGGCTACCTGAAACATTTGACCCAAGTTAAACAATTGAAAGGCAATGCTATCAAATACTAATTGAGTGTATGTAAACTTCTGACCCACTGGGAATGTGATGAAAGAAACAAAAGCTGAAATAAATCTCTCTACTATTATTTCACATTCTTAAAATAAAGTGGTGATCCTTACTGACCTAAGACAGGGATTTTTTACTAGGATTAAATGTCAGGAATTGTGAAAAACTGAGTTTAAATGAATTTGGCTAAGGTGTATGTAAACTGGGTAGAGTTAAAGTGACTATGCATAAATCATTAACAGAGTAGCAGCAGCGTAAAAATATGGGGTGGAGGTGGGGGGGCAGTGCAAATAGTCCGGGTAGCCATGATTAGCTGTTCAGGAGTCTTATGGCTTGGGGGTAGAAGCTGTTGAGAAGCCTTTTGGACCTAGACTTGGCGCTCCGGTACCGCTTGCCATGCGGTAGCAGAGATAACAGGCTATGACTAGGGTGGCAGGAGTCTTTGACAATTTTGAGGGTCTTCCTCTGACATCGCCTGGTATAGAGGTCCTGGATGGCAGGAAGCTTGGCCCCAGTGATGTACTGGGCCGTACGCACTACCCTCTGTAGTGCCTTGCGGTCAGAGGCCGAGCAGTTGCCATACCAGGCGGTGATGCAACCAGTCAGGATGCTTTCGATGGTGCAGCTGTAGAACTTTTTGAGGATCTGAGGACCCATGCCAAATATTTTCAGTCTCCTGAGGGGGAATAGGCTTTGTCATGCCCTCTTCACGACTGTCTTGGTGTGTTTGGACCATGATAGTTTGTTGGTGATGTGGACACCAAGGAACTTTAAGTTCTCAACCTGTTCCACTACAGCCCCGATGAGAATGAGGGCGTGCTCAGTCCTCTTTTTTTTCCTGTAGTCCACAATCATCGCCTTTGTCTTGGTCACGTTGAGGGAGAGGTTGTTATCCTGGCACCACACGGCCAGGTCTCTGACCTCCTCTCTATAGGCTGTCTCATCGTTGTCGGTGATCAGGCCTACAACTGTTGTGTCGTCGGCAAACTTAATGATGGTGTTGGTGTCATGCCTGGCCATGCAGTCATGGGTGAACAGGGAGTACAGGAGGGGACTGAGCACGCACCCCTGAGGGGCTCCCGTGTTGAGGATCAGTGTGGCAGATGTGTTGTTACCTACCCTTACCACCTGGGGGCGGTCTATCAGGAAGTCCAGGATCCAGTTGCAGAGAGAGGTGTTTAGTCACAGGATCCTTAGCTTAGTGATCAGCTTTGAGGGCACTATGGTGTTGAAAGCTGAGCTGTAGTCAATGAATAGCATTCTCACGTAGGCTTTCCTCTTGTCCAGGTGGAAAAGGGCAGTGTGGAGTGCAATAGAGATTGCATCATCTGTGGATCTGTTGGGGCGGTATGCAAATTGGAGTGGGTCTAGGGTTTCTGGGATAATGGTGTTGATGTGAGCCATGACCAGCCTTTCAAAGCACTTCATGGCTACATATGTCAGCGCTACGGGTCGGTAGTCATTTAGGCAGGATATCTTAGTGTCCTTGGGCATCCCATACACACACAGTCACAGTCATCCCATCCTCTCTCTCTGATGATCAGCCAAACTAAACACAACCCCTCTCCTCCACTGGCTTGGTGCCAATCCTCACCTTCCCCTGACCTGCCAGTAAAGCCTGTCTGAGACTGTGGGCTCATACTGTTGGTCTATCTCATGTTGATATAGAGACACAGTAAAACTAGGAGGCTGCAAGGAGCAGGCCAGGCAGCTAGAGCAGTTAAAACCCTAGGACAGGTGCCAGGATACTGTACGGTGAGGCCAGCGAGGCTGAGACAGCCAGCATAGTAAAACTAACAGCAGAGAGACCAGGGCAGAGCAGACCAGAGCAGGAGCTATGATGGAGCCAGATGCTTTTCCCACTGAGAATTCTATAAACACACAGACCCCATGCTGGTGAATATGGGGAAGGTTGGAACTTCTGGTAAAATGAGTCATACGCTGTATAAATCTGTATAAATCTGTATAAATCTCAGCTCTTGCTTGACTACAGATATAGGATCTTAATTTGATCACCCTGTTGCAGGAGAACTTTACTGCAATGCAGGACATGTAAAACTTGTAGTGCATTTGAGGTTTAAAAAGTCTTCTGAAGTTTGTAATTTACACATTTAAATGTCAGACTTGATTTTCCCTTTCGGGAAATGTATCAACCCCTAAAAAAATGTCAATTAATTATAATCCACATAATAATTCACATTTCCTGTTGCTGCAGGATTATTTGCCTGCTGTAGCAAAACTGGCTCAAATTATGATCCTTCATCTGTATGTACACAGTGGGAACTCCTTCAAGACTGTTGGAAAAGCATTCCAGGTGAAGCTGGTTGAGAGAATGCCAAGAGTGTGCAAAGCTGTCATAAAGGCAAAGGGTGGCTATTTGAAGAATCTCAGATATAAAAATATTTGTTGATTTGTTTAACACTTTTTTGGTTACTACATGATTCCATATGTGTTATTTCATAGTTTTGATGCCTTCACTATTATTATACAATGTAGAAAACAGTAAAAATAAAGAAAAAGCCTTGAATGAGTAGGTGTTCTAAAACGTTTGACCGGTAGTGTATATATTTTATCTTTGTTTTTGAGATCATAGCACACAAGTGCACATAATACCACAATACATTCACCCCAAAACTCTGCACTCCCTCTGCCCCAGAGCGCCCTATCTGTGTGATGAGTGAGGAGGGTATATCACTGAATAAAGAGTTTATTCCGTCGTACACAATTGCACTGGATAGCGACAACAGAAAACAGGCACAGGGGAAACCATCTACCCTGGCAATACAAGGTACGGGTAGCTCCAACAATATACAGGCACAGGGGAAAAGTCTACTCCGGCAATACAAGGTACGAGTAGCTCCACCGAGCTACACTCAACTCACATAAAACAATCACCCACAAGGACAAGGGGGCAGACGGAACACTTATACACGGACTAATGAGGGGATATGAACCAGGTGTGTGTAATTGACAGGACAAGACAAATGGAATGATGATATATGGAGCGGCAGTGGCTAGTAAGCCGGTGACGATGAACGCCAAAGCCTGCCCGAACAATGAGGGGAGGCAGCCTTGGCGGAAGTCGTGACAATCTGGCTATTAGACCCACTCGCTTCCCCTCACAACCACTTTCAGAGCACCCCCTTGACTGTGCAGGTAAATGGGAACCATACTGGCTCTGATACTTGCTCTGGGCCTGGCCTGGGTTAATAGTCTACCTTTGTGTTCTGCTTCTAAACAGCACTGGCTGCAGACATGCTTCCTCCAGCCGCCATTTTCCTCCTTGCAGTCTGTTCCTCTTGTTGTACTTCTGCAGTCTCCTGTTCTCTCTATCATCTCTCCTGCTCCGTCACCCATTCTTTCATTTCATATCTGTCTCCCTCCAGTTCTCCCTCCCGTTATCTCTCCCTTTCCCTCTCTCTCTCCCTCTCTACCTCTCTCGCTCTCTCTCCCTCTCGCTGTCTCTCTCTCCCTTTCTCTCTCTCTATCGCTCTCTCTCGCTCTGTCTCTACCTCTCTACCTCTCTCTCTCTCTCTCTCTTTCTACCTCTCTCTACCTCTCTCTCTCTCTCTCTCTCTCTCTCTCTCTCTCTCTCTCTCTCTCTCTCTCTCTCTCTCTCTCTCTTTGCTTCTAACTATCCCACCTCCTCTCCCTCTTTTTTTTTGACAGGCATCACTACCTCTCTCCTGCATGCCCCTGTCTCCCCCCCTCCTCCCCCCTCACACCCCTGCCTGCCCCTGTCTCTTTTCGCCCCACTACCCCTGCCCCCTCCACCCCCAGTACAGGTATGAATAGCCCCCCAGTGCTCTCCACTTCCTCTGCTCCGCTACCCCAGCTTCCCCAGCCATAAACACCACAGTGAACCTGCCCTGGCACCTGCCCTGGCACCTGCCCTGGCACCTGCCCTGGCAGGGGGGTAGGGGAGGGAATGGCCGGCAGGGATGTAGCTCAGTTGGTAGGGTTGTGGGTTCAATTCCCACAGGGGGCCAGTATGAAAAAATTTAAAATAATGTATGCACTCACTAACTGTAAGTCACTCTGGATAAGAGTGTCTGCTAAATGACTAAAATGTAAATGTAAAATGTAGGGCCAGGATTGACTGGAGGAATTAATGGTAAAAACAGGAGTGTGTGTGTGTGTGTGTGAGCAGGGCTCAAGCCAGCAGCTGCTCAGATTCTCTTACTAGGACAGAGGGGTGATCAGGTTTCGGCCTTCACTTCCTGTGTCACCGGCGAGATCTGTGAGATCAGTGACATACCAGGACCAGGAGGTGTCGTGTGTGTGTGTGTGTGTGTGTGTGTGTGTGTTCAAGAGACATGCTATCAAGGGATAAACATGTATTGCATGTTTGGTCTCTCTCTCCATGGCCATTTCCTAACACTCTTAAATAACTTCCTTTGCTTCTCTCCTCTATCTGATCTGACAGGACTTGACAAGTGGAAGCACAACGGTGAAAACCTATCCAGACCCTTCACCTCTCAATTGCCTCCCAGGAAAGGAGACAAGAAGAGGAAGCCATGTGTGAGTATTAGGACACTCACCATCTGTGTGACATCAGTGATCTAGAGGTTAAAGGTTATCAGATCCTGGATGGTGTTTAAAGGTTTATGTCAAAACAGGCTAAGAGATCTGAGATCAGAAATAACTGAGCCACTTAACAAAGGTCAATACAAGTAGTGTATGGATCCAGAAGAGAGCGTATTGAAGTAAAGTTAATTGTTTATAACACTTCGACATCTGACCTTGACCCCCATCCGCTCCTCAAACTACCTAACAGAGTTTGGCATCAGTGCCCATATCCACAAAGCGTCTCAAAGAAGGAGTGGTGATCTGGGATCAGTTTGGCCTTTTAGATAATAATGAATAAGATTATAGTGTATCCCAGATCAGCACTCCTACTCTGAGAGGCTTTATGGATACAGGCCCAGGCCTCTAGAAGCAGAAGTAGGAGGAGTCCGAACTCACCTCTCAGCGAATATACACTTAATATACCAAACATTAAGAACACCTTTCTAATATTGAGTTGCACCCCTGTGGAACGCTTTCGACACCTTGTTAAGTCCATGCCCTGCCAAATTGAGGCTGTTCAATATTAGGAAGGTGTTCTTAATGTTTTGTACACCCAGTGTATATAAAACACAGCAAAAAATGTTTGACTACACTGGGCCTTTAACTGTTGCCCCTGGTTGGGGATGGAATGCATGCAGCCTGCCTGGGTCTGGGTTTGACTGGCTAGAGCTAGCCCTGAGTCTGAGTGGCAGGAGCATTGTCTGCTTGGGAAAAGACACCATGGCCTGGCCTGCAGTCACACACAGAGAGAGACCATCGGCCCACCATTACCTTCAGAGAGGTGAAGTCAGTGTGGAGACAGTACTGAAACTCCCATCAGAAAAGGCACAGGCCTAGACACACACACCAACATACTCACACACACCAACACACACAGCTCATTTTAGACACGCCGACATCCACAACTAGCTCACTGACAAGAGCTATCCGCTTGACTGGGGACTGGGATTGGAAACAATTTCTCCATCAACGCTTATACTGGTATGTGTGTGTGTGTGTGTGTGTGTGTGTGTGTGTGTTCGGCCGGGCTCCGTTCCAGTGAGTGTTACCAACTGCATCCCGGCTACCATCTGCTATGACCACCCAATCACAGGCAACCCCCCCCAACACACGCACGTACACACACACACACACACACACACACACACACACACACACACACACACACACACACACACACACACACACACACACACACACACACACACTCTTTGCCTCTAATTAGTGTATAATTCAGAGAATGAGAGTTGGCCTGAGGAGAGAGAGACATTCCACATTTCTCTCCCAAAAGATGAATGAATATGTCCAAATTACTTGAATGCACAACTGATAAATGCCAAAACCGGTCACTCTAGGACCTAAAACATGTTGTTGTTTTTTTTTACAGGAACTCATAACTCGTTTGCAGAATCATTTGCAAAATTGAGTGATGAAAAACTTAACAATATGTGTCTTCACAACAGTTTTTGTCAAGGCAAGTGTAGAGGGCTAAAGAGAATCTTAATCTGTTTGACTTCACTATAGACGAGCCAGCTGTTAGTCCTCTATATCTGGAATAACACCCTCTTTCCTACCTTCTCTCTCTCTCTCTCTCTCTCTCTCTCTCTCTCTCTCTCTCTCTCTCTCTCTCTCTCTCTCTCTCTCTCTCTCTCTCTCTCTCTCTCTCTCTCTCTCTCTCTCTCTCTCTCTCTCTCTCTCTCTCTCTCTCTCTCTCTCTCTTTCTCCAGCTCTGACTCATCTGAAGAGGGAGACATGATGTAAACACAAAAGACAAAAAGAGGAAACAGTTTGTGATTCAGACAAGCTGCTCTCTGTGTCTGCTCCGTCGCGCTCTCTCTCTCTCTCTCTCTCTCTCTCTCGCCCCCTCTTTCTCTCTATTCTTAGAAAAGCATACAGGGAGAAGACAAAGAGAATAAACAAAGTCCAACAGAATATCAAACCAGACATCAATAAACCATCATGTAAACATGATGTAATCTAATCTACTGTAATCTGTAATAACATGGTCCAAGAGCAGGATGAGACATCAGACCTCCCAACCTAAACAGTGCTGGTCACAGTGAAATATGCTGATCCACGCTGAATGAGGGAGCTACAGTAATCCACGGGGTTTACACAGACCTGACCCACCCTGTCTGCGTCTACATTGGCACCCTATTCCCTTTATAGTGCACTACTTGTTTTTTATTGTTGTAATTTTTACCCCCTTTTTCTCCCCAATTTTGTGATTACGATCTTGTGGCATCGCTGCAACTCCCCAACAGGCTTGGGAGAGGCAAAGGTTGAGTCATGCGTCCTCCGAAACATGACCCGCCAAACCACGCTTCTTAACACCCGCTCGCTTAACCCGGAAGCCAGCTGCACCAATGTGTCAGAGGAAACGCTGTTCAACTGATGACCGAAGTCAGCCTGCAGGCGCCCGGCCCGCCACAAGGAGTCGCTAGAGCGCGATGAGCCAAACCCTCCCCTAACCTGATCAACGCTGGGCCAATTGTGCGCCGCCCTATGGGACTCCCGGTCACGGCCGGTAATGACACAGCCTGGGATCGAACCCCAGGCTGTAGTGAGGCCGCAACACTGCTATGAAGCGCCACTCGGGAGGCCCTATAGTGCACTACATTTGACCAGAGCCCTATCCAAGTAGTGCCCTATATAGGGAATAGCGTGGCATTTGGGATGCAACCCTTGATAGTACAGTCTGGGGACTAGGGGCTGAAAGGACACAATACCACACTGGGAACCAGGCTGGTTGGTTTAAAACACTCTACCCTCTCCCTCTGTTCTTCTCCAGTTCTCCCTCCATACTTCCCACTCTCCCTCACTCTCTTGCTCCTTCCTTTCCTCTTGTACCTCCCTCCCTCCTCTCCTCTGTCCATAGCTGTGACCTCTCTAATGGACGTGCCACCCAGTGAGTGTCTGAACGCTGCATAAAACCAAACCTCTCCCATAAACATCAACACTTCCAGCATCAACAACCACATGTATCCTAGTGTGTGTGTGTGTGTGTGTGTGTGTGTGTTAAAAAGGGGATGTGTATCTGGGTTCAAGCCATTTGAAGAGGCGCCACTCATAGGGCCCATGTTAATGGAGCGCACGACACGACAAACGCGCTCACACACACACGAGCTCACACGCACACACATTCATACACACACATACTTGTGCAAATTCTAACAGACACACCCTCTCACGTTCCTTGTTTTGTTTCAAAAAAAATACTTTAGAGTTTATTGTCTATAACCACGATTCCATCCACAGTTTTTATGCGAGTAAAGTCATACCGTATAAAAAAAATCACAACAGCTGTGATGAAAACAGGAAGTTTCGGCAAATGCCGACAGATAATTTGTTTGTTCGACATGGTGGGATCTTTTGTGTCTGTAAAATGTATTATGCGAGAAATGGTGGTGGAAATGCCTTTATATTTATATAATTACCAACGTATCGAAGTAAACTTGGAGTAACGCGATGATATGTTGTGTGGTCCTCCCACTACGAATCATCAGGAAAGCATGCAGTTTATTAGGCTACAGATTAAATAATTTATGATGCACTTCACAGGGTGGTGAAAGTGCACTGTGATCTTGATGCTCCTTTCCAATAAATATTGAGGGTCTTATTCTGGTGACATGATGATCGATACTTGACTGTCGTTTGACAAATACAAATATTCTCGCTCTTATCCATAATAATCTCATCATGTAGACTAGCCTACCCTCACCGTATCTGCGAGCTGTTGGCTAGAGCGCAGGTGCCAAGACCAGAGTAGGCACATTTGCTATTTAACGCAACAGTTTTTGTGACAAAACTATCGGTAGTGTTGAAAATGCGATGGAAACATATTTAACTTTTGATTATTATTTGGTACATGAAAGCTTAAGCGAATAAGTACATTTTGTGTGCACTACGTCATCATGCACTGATTTTTATCTGCAACAAATCAGTTTGGTGGAAAAACACCACTGATTGGAAAATGTTTGCGTATTTTCTTTATGTGGATTCAACTTTGGGTCTTTTGAGCATCATGCTATACTGTTTAAAGGTCAGCCACCAGTGCTGGACATAATCCTGTATAGGCCACCAAAGCGCTGCCCCACTTTCTTTACTGATTTCTCTTAACTATTGTCTATTGTCCTTGAGAACTATGCTAAAATCATTGTGTTGGGCGATTTCAATATTCATGTTGACAAAGAGACTGACTCCAAGGCTGTTGAATTTATGAATATTTTGAGCTCTATGGACTTTATCCAAAATGTTCCTGGGCCCACCCATAACCACGGCCATACTCTGGACCTGGTTATTACCAAGGGGCTTTCTGTTGACATATCCTCTTTTGTTGATGTTGCTTTATCTGATCCCCACTGTGTATTTTTTACTACCTTCTGCCTTCCTCTTGTGATGATTTAGTTGATAACTTTAATAGCATATTAAGGACAACCATTGATGCCATAGCTCCAGTAAGGTTGAAAAAGGCCACATCAAAACAGAGAGCCCCTTGGATGAGTGAGGAAACTAATCAATTAAAGAAATTGCAGAAAGGTAGAGCGGAAGTGGAGAAAGTCCCCTTCTGAAGAAAACTAATCTAGAATCTTCAGCTCTTAGCAATTTTTGACCAATCTCCAACCTTCCATTCTTAAGCAAAATTCTGGAGAAATTGGTTTTCAAACAACTAAATGATTTTTTAAAGTGCCAATTGTATTTTTGAAAACTTCCAATCTGGTTTTTGTTCCCACCACAGCACAGAGACAGCCTTAGTTACAGTAGTAAATTATCTTAGAGCCAACACAGATGCCAAACAGCTCTCCTTCCTTGTACACTTGGATTTAAGTGTTGCATTCGACACTGTTGACCATTATGTCCTTCTGGACAGACTGGAGAGGTGGGTTGGCCTCTCCGTTCCAGTTCTAAATTGGTTTAGGACCATTTAACCAGTCAAGATTTTGTTGTCACCCTTGGTGAACATAACTCAGAGAAAATAGATATCACATGTGGCATTTCAAAAGGTTAGATTTGAGGTCCGGTACTGTTCAGTTTATATATGTTACCCCTTGGCAGAGTTATCAGAAAGCATGGCATTGAATTTCACTGCTACGCAGACGATTCACAACTTTACATTTCTGTGTCACCAGAGGATTTTAGCTCCACAGATAAATTATTAGACTGTATTAGTGATTTAAATACTTGGATGGCTCACAACTTCCTCCAGCTAAATCAAGAGAAGACTGAGGTACTTGTTATTGGAGCCAAAGCACATAGAGAGAATCTGGCCGCACATTCACAGGCAATAAAGATAAAACACCAGGTAAAAAACCTAGGTGTCATTTTAGATTTTGAACTCAATTTTGATTCACACATTATAATTGTGACCAAAATTGCTTGTTACCACCTGAGGAATATTGCCAAGGTGCGGCCATTTCTATCTCAGGCTGTTACATAGAGACTCATCCATGCTTTTATTACAAGCAGGCTTGACTACTGTAATGCTCTCCTGTCTGGTCTCCCAAGAAAGCCATTGGTCAACTGCAAAACATTGGTACGTGACTTGAGGCTGAATTCTCAGAGCAGCTTTGGACATGCTCTGACGGGGCTGAGTGACGGTGCTGTAAAGAGCAGCTTTGGACATGCTCTGACAGTGCTGAGTGACGGTGCTGTAAAGAGCAGCTTTGGACATGCTCTGACAGTGCTGAGTGACGGTGCTGTAAAGAGCAGCTTTGGACATGCTCTGACAGGGCTGAGTGACGGTGCTGTAAAGAGCAGCTTTGGACATGCTCTGACGGGGCTGAGTGACGGTGCTGTAAAGAGCAGCTTTGGAAATGCTCTGACAGGGCTGAGTGACGGTGCTGTAAAGAGCAGCTTTGGACATGCTCTGACAGGGCTGAGTGACGGTGCTGTAAAGAGCAGCTTTGGACATGCTCTGACAGGGCTGAGTGACGGTGCTGTAAAGAGCAGCTTTGGACATGCTCTGACAGGGCTGAGTGACGGTGCTGTAAACACACGTGTTGCTGATGCTTGTTCCTGATGTGTGTGCGTCTGTGTTTATGTTTAACCTAACTTCGCAGATATAAAAAGACGCCTGAGCGAAGTTCCCACATCCGGTTTTCAATGGAAGCTAGGTTGAAGATACTGTATCCCTGATAACCCTGTCAGAGCATGTCCAAACCTGCCCTGAGAATTCAGCCTCAAGTCACGCAAATGTTTATGCATGCGTTAAAATATGTAATTTTGAATTCCGTAAAGTATGTGTGGAAGAGGTGAAAAAAGTATTATTGTCGATCAACAATGACAAGCCACCGGGGTCAGATGGAAAATTACTGAGGATAATAGCAGATGATATTGCCACTCCTATGTGCCATATTTTCAATTTAAGTGTGTGACCTCAGGCCTGGAGGGAAGCAAAAGTTATTCCCCTACCTAAGAATAGTAAAGCCCCCTTAACTGGCTCAAATAGCCGACCAATCAGCCTGTTACCAACCCTTAGTAAACTATTGGAAAAAATGGTGTTTGACCAGATAAAATGCTATTACACAGTAAACAAATTGACAACAGACAAGCACAGCACTTACACAAATGACTGATGATTGGCTGAGAAAAATTGATGATAAAAAGATTGTGGGGGCTGTTTTGTTAGACTTCAGCGCGGCTTTTGACATTATCGATCATAGTCTGTTGCTGGAAAAACATATGTGTTATGGCTTTACACCCCCTGTTATAATGTGGATAAAGAGTTACCTGTCTGACAGAACACAAAGGGTGTTCTTTAATGGAAGCCTCTCAAACTTAATCCAGGTAGAATCAGGAATTCCCCAGGGCAGCTGTCTAGGCCCCTTACTTTTTTCCATCTTTACTAACGACATGCCACTGGCTTTGAGTAAAGCCAGTGTGTCTATGTATGCAGATGACTCAACACTATACACGTCAGCTACCACAGCAACTGAAATGACAGCAACACTTAAAAAAGAGCTGCAGTTAGTTTCAGAATGGTTGGCAAGGAATAAGTTAGTCCTAAATATTTCAAAAACTAAAAGCATTGTATTTGGGACAAATCATTTACTAAATCCTAAACCTCAACTAAATATTGTAATGAATAATGTGGAAATTGAGCAAGTTGAGGAGAATAAATTGCTTGGAGTAACCCTGGATTGTAAACTGTCATGGTCAAAACATATTGATACAACAGTAGCTAGGATGGGGAGAAGTCTGTCTATAATAAAGCACTGCTCTGCATTCTTAACAGCACTATCAACAAGGCAGGTCCTACAGGCCCTAGTTTTGTCACACCTGGACTACTGTTCAGTCGTATGGTCAGGTGCCACATAGAGGGACTTAGGAAAATTGCAATTGGCTCAGAACAGGGCAGCACGGCTGGCCCTTGGATGTACACAGAGAGCTAACATTAATAATATGCATTGACTTCATCACTACTTGTATTTGTGAGAGGTATTGACATGTTGAATGAACCGAGCTGTCGGTTTGAACTACTGGCACACAGCTCAGACCCCACAAGACATGCCACCAGAGGTCTCTTCACAGTCCCCAAGTCAAGAACAGACTATGGGAGGCGCACAGTACTACATAGAGCCATGACTACATGGAACTCTATTCCACATCAAGTAACTTATGCCAGCAGTAAAATTAGATTTAAAAAACAGATAAAAATACACCTTATGGAACAGCGGGGACTGTGAAGCAACACAAACATAGACACATGCATACAAACACACAATAACATACGCACTATACACACATGTACACATGGCTTTTGTGTTATAGATATGTGCTAGTAGAGTAGAGGCCTGAGGGCACACACTGTTGTGAAATCTGTTAAAAATGTATTGTAATGTTTTTTAAATGTATAACTGCCTTAATTTTGCTGGACCCCAGGAAGAGTAGCGGCGTTGGCAGCAGCTAATGGTGAACCATAATAAATACAAATACAAATAAGTGAAATAAAATAATGAAAATGGTAATAAAAAACAACAATATAACTAGAAATAGCACTATATACATCGTCACAACTGTAGCAGTGATGAATAAATGTCAGTTGGGGAGGAGGTAGAGTAAAGACTGTTGAGGGGGTGTGGGGACCAAGTGAAATAAAAACAATACAAATTGTAATAAAAAAAGTAATAATATACATATTAAAAACTGCAACAGTGATGAATGTCAGGGGGAGGGGGGAGCAGGTAGCTGACCAGTGGTGGCTATTCAGCAGCCTGATGGTCTGAGGGTAGAAACTATTGGCCAGTCTTAAAGTTTTTGCCATGATGCTCCTGTACTGCCCACGTCTGAGTGATTGAAGCGGGTAGAACAGGGCGTGGCTTTGTTGGCTGGGGTCCCTGATGATCTTCTTGGCCTTCCTGCGACACATGGTGTTGTAGGTGTTCTGTAGGGCAGGCAGTGTGCACTCAATGGTGTATTCGGCTGCACATATCACCAGGATGGGGGCGTGTCCTGCCTGTTTCCTCCTGAAGTCCACAATCAGCTCCTTTGTTTTGCTAACGTTGAGGGACAGGTTGTTTACCTGGCACCACACCGTCAGAGTGCCTCCTCCCTGTAGGCTGTCTCGTCGTTGTTGGTAATCAGGCCTACTACTGTCGTGTTGTCAGCGAACGATGATGGAGTTGGAACTGTGTTAGGGCACGCAGTCGTGGGTATATAGGGGAATACAGGAGGGGACTGAGGATGCACCCGTTGTGGGGCCCCCGTGTTGAGAATCATTGTCGAGGAGGTAATGTTGCCTACCTTCACCACCTGTGGGCGGCCCGTCAGGAAGTCCAGGACCCAGTTGCATAGGGAGGAGTTCAGACCCAGGGCCGTGAGCTTTGTAATGAGCTTATAGGGCACTATGGTATTGAAAGCCGAGCTGTAGTCAATGAACAGCATCCTCACATACGCATTCCTTTTATCCAGGTGGGTAAGAGCAGTGCAGTGCAATGTCGATTGCGTAGTCCGTGGATCTGTCAGGGTGGTAGGCGAATTGGAGAGGGTTGAGTGTATCGGGGAGGGAGGACGTGATATGGTCTTTAACTACAGGTCGGTAGTCATTCAGTTCAGTTACTTTCCCTTTCTTGGGCACAGGGATGATAGTGGACATCTTGAATAAGGTGGTTATAGCAGCCTGAGCTAGGGAGAGATTGAAAATGTCAGAGAACACAACAGCCAGCTGGTCTGCACATGCTCTAAGGGCACGGCTAGGGATGCCGTCTGGGCGAACACATTTGAATGACTTCCATACGTCCTCAGTGGGCGAACACATTTGAATGACTTCCATACGTCCTCAGTGGAGACTGTGAGTGTGTAGCCCACGTTGTCATCGGGGGCTCTTCTCAGCAGCAGAGTCTTTGTGCTCGAATCTTGAGAAAAAGGTATTTAGCTCGTCTTATTGGCTCAGATGGTTGGAGCATGGCGAACATGGTGCTTACAACATCAAAGTTGTGGGTTTGAATAGCGCAGAGGCCACAAAGCGTCTTCTAAAATGACCATTATATGACTATACTGTGTATGAACTCAACTAACAGAACTTGGCTTTAGTAGTGTCAACAACATTGATGTTGGTTGTGGTAATCTGAAAAGGACATGTTGAAGAGTTGGTTTCGGAGTGGCTGTGTAACGAATTGGGGTCTGACAGTATAAACCTCCCTTTTATGTTAATGTGGTTCTTGTTCAAGATGTGGTTCTTGTAGTGGCAGTTCTTCAAGTACAAAGAAATACAAGGGAAAGACCAGTAATCACCATGACTCTGAACAAAAAGTGTGTAAAAGTGTGTGTGTGTCTCCTGGGGTACATTGGCATGGAGGTGTAACAGAATACAACGTGTGGGGGAATATCCAGAGTTAAAGGTTAAGGGAAAAACAGTGTGTGTGTCAACACGTGTTTCCCCCAGCCATTTCTTCACCTTAAAGATGATTCTCAAAAGGGCCTAAGAGAAGGGAGCTCTAGCCTCCAGCCTCTGTCTCTCCCAAGGAGTGTCAGGGTCTCCTGTCCTGTGTTTCTCTCTCAGTGCTTTAGCCTCTACAGTAGCAGTCTCTCCTACCGTCCTCACATACCCTGGACAGACAGACAGACAGACAGACAGACAGCTCCGCTATGAAGCCGAGGTGAGTCAGCAGGAAACATGCAGCAGGACAGCAGCTCCACACTCAGGTGGTTCTGGATAATGGGCGGGTGTTCGGGCGGCGGTGTGCAGGTGGTCGTGATAGGCTAATTACGCAGTCGTGTCTTGGTGTGGCGCTGTGGTTACATGGCGCCATAAAACACGCAAACTCTGGCACAAACACACGCACGCACGCACACACACAAGCAGACACAGACAGCGACAGCGACAGCAACACACACATACACCTCAGTGTTTTTTGTGGCGAGAGGGGTCAAATACACACGCACGCACAAACACACACACACACACACACACACACACACACACACACACACACACACACACACACACACACACACACACACACATACACACACACACACACACACACACACACAGACTGGAGCAAGTGCTGACCATTAACATAGGGCTGCATGATGTGAGCAAAAAATCTAATATATATATTTTTTAATCAGATATTGCAATTGCAATTTGCCTTGCGATATAGCGGCAGGTAGCCTAGTGGTTATAGCGTTTGGACAGTAACCGAAAGGTTGCTTGTTCAAATCCCTGAGCTGGCAAGGTGGAACAATATGCTGTTCTGCCCTTGAGCAAGGCAGTTAACTCCCACAACAACTGCTCCCCGGGCACTGTTGATTAAGTCAGCGCACTGCAGCGCACTGCATTCAGAAGGGTTGGGTTAAAAAGACACATTTCGGTTGAATGTGTTCAGTTGTGCAACTGACTAGGTATACCCTTTCCCCAGATCTAAACTGTTGGATTCATAGAAATATAATGATTTATATTAAGAAGCAAAGTGTAAAGCAGCATCGCCCCACACCCAGGCCTTTCACTCACAGCAGGACCACACGGCGGGAGAACAGAGTGCATGCATCTCTCTCTCTCTCTCTCTCTTTCCATTTCTTTCTTTCTCTCTCACTCTCTCTTTCCATTTCGTTCTTTCTTTCTCTCTCACTCTCCTTTCCATTTCGTTCTTTCTTTCTCTCTCTCTCTCTCTCTCTCTCTCTCTCTCTCTCTCTCTCTCTCTCTCTCTCTCTCTCTCTCTCTCTCTCTCTCTCTCTCTCTCTCTCTCTCTCTCTCTCTCTCTCACTCTCTCTTTCCATTTCTTTCTTTCTTTCTCTCTCTCTCTCTCTCTCTCTCTCTCTCTCTCTCTCTCTCTCTCTCTCTCTCTCTCTCTCTCTCTCTCTCTCTCTCTCTCTCTCTCTCTCTTTTTCCATTTCTTTCTCTCTCACTCTCTTTCCATTTATTTCTTTATTTCTCTCTCTCTCTCTCTCTCTCTCTCTCTCTCTCTCTCTCTCTCTCTCTCTCTCTCTCTCTCTCTCTCTCTCTCTCTCTCTCTTCCATTTCCTTCTCTCTCTCTCTCTCTCTCTCTCTCTCTCTCTCTCTCTCTCTCTCTCTCTCTCTCTCTCTCTCTCTCCCTTTCACTCCCTTTCTCCCATTATACTCTTTCTCTCTCCCTCTTATTACTCTCCCTCCCTCTCTCACTCTCTGCCTGGTCCTATTAAAGTGGTATTGTTTGAGGTCTCTCACACACATAGTGCTGTTGAGTATATATTCCACTGAGAGCAATATACCCTATATATACAAAAGTATGTGGACACCCCTTCAAATGAGTGGATTCGGCTATTTCAGCCACACCCGTTGCTGACAGGTGTATAAAATCGAGCACACCGCCATGGCAGCAGAATGGCCATACTGAAGAGCTCAGTGACCTTCAACGTGGCACCGTCATAGGATGCCATCTTTCCAAAAAGTCAGTTTGTCAAATTTCTGTCCTGCTAGAGCTGCCCTGGTCAACTGTAAGTGCTGTTATTGTGAAGTGGAAACGTCTAGGAGCAACAACGGCTCAGCCGCGAAGTGGTAGGCCACACAAGCTCACAGACCACCGAGTGCTGAAGCGCCTAAAAATCGTCTGTCCTCGGTTGCAACACTCACTACCGAGTTCCAAACTGCCTCTGGAAGCAACGTCAGCACAATAACTGTTTGTTGGGAGCTCCATGAAATGGGTTTCCATGGCCGAGCAGCCGCACACAAGCCTAAGATCACCATGCGCAATGCCAAGCATCAGCTGGAGTGGTGTAAAGCTCACCGCCATTGGACTCACCTTACCCCATTGGTACATTCCAGCATTGAGCCAATCAGAGCTCAGGTTTCAGAGGCTGTGCATGGCTGGGATGACACGCTCTCTTATAGTCTGGGATGTTACCCCTGCATGTTGTGAGTTTGGAGACATCCCATCATGTGCATTCTCATCAGACATACTTCACAAAGGTATCTCGAGTTTCACATTTCTCTTGGACAAATATACATGCCTGAGTGTGAATGTGACTTTCTGTGTATGTGTGTTAGCGTACAGGAGTGTGTGGTGTGTGTATATGGTGTGTGTACGTGGTGTGTGTATGTGTGGTGTGTGTGTGTGTGGTGTGTGTATGTGTGGTGTGTGTATATGGTGTGTGTACGTGGTGTGTGTACGTGGTGTGGGTACGTGGTGTGTGTACGTGGTGTGTATCTGTGGTGTGTGTATGTACGGTGTGTGTAATACTGCTGCCAGTAGGAGAGATAGCTGATATGTCTGATAGTCACCATGTGCAGTAATGAAATCTAAACACAGCTGGGCTCATGTGACAAAGAGGTATGTGTCAATCATCCTAATCAACCAATCACATCTCTATATGGACATTCAGTCCTCTGTGACCTCACATACGTGTCACTGGGAACAGATAGTCAGGAGGAACTGGAGCACAGCTGCTGCTAGAACACACCCACACACCCACACACACGCACACCCACACTCACCTGGACACGCGCACACACACGCACAAGCACGCACACATACACACACACACACACACTTCGCAACCCGACACACACTCACTCCACAGGATGGAAGGATACATGGATGGATGCATGGATGGAAGGATGAATGGAAGTCAAGCTCCCTGTCTCTCTCTGACCCAGACCCAGAACCCCTGTCAATGACCAGAATCAGAGCTGTCCAACAGACTGGTATAGGTCCAGATTTACTGAGGGGGTACCCTACTTTAGAGTCCCAGAACCAAGCCAGACTGGGTTTGAGTTTCACCGCACCACTACACCACTGCCAGGTCAGCCATAAAATAAACCACATGTGCTCGTAATGCCCTGGCCCCACAGACAGGTTCTTGGCAGCCGAGAGCAGCTCCACTGCGTGTGTTATAAGTAAAATAATACATTAGAACAAGAACTACATTTGTGGCCACTTGGAAGGTGATTCATAGCCTCTGCTGGAGCGCCAAGTGGAAGCCTTTTCAAATGTTTCATATTTTTATTTCTGGAATGAGAGCGGCCATTAAATCCCTCAAGTGAGGGTTTGGAGTAAACTAACTACCTGGGGTTGAAAACAATGGAGTCTTTATGTGTGGACATCTGACTCTACCACAGCTAATGTAGAACACACTTTTCCCTCTTCCATCAAACCTAAAACTATACCATTACATGTCTTTGTACTTAGTAGTTTCATTGTAATTACTGTATAATAGTGGATTGTTAATACAACCTTCCTGGACTTATGGATATGACTGAACAGACAACACCACTGATTGGCTGCTATGAGGGATCTTGATAGTTACTGCACCCCTACTAGACAACAACTGTCCTGACGGTGAGCATTAAAAAAGGCCTAATCTGGTGTTTTGCTTGTCAACTAGGTGGGAGAGAAAAGAGAGCTCTCATTATAACAACTGTTGCTGACAGAGGGAGTAGTGAAGCTAAACGAGAGAGAGCAAGTCTCATTCTGACATGACACCCGTAAACACAGTCACAGAGTAGAGTACCTCAGGCCAAACACATCAGTCACAGAGTAGAGTACCTCAGGCCAAACACATCAGTCACAGAGTAGAGTACCTCAGGCCAAACACATCAGTCACAGAGTAGAGTACCTCAGGCCAAACACATCAGTCACAGAGTAGAGTACCTCAGGCCAAACACCTCAGTCACAGAGTAGAGTACCTCAGGCCAAACACACCAGTCACAGAGTAGAGTACCTCAGGCCAAACACATCAGTCACAGAGTAGAGTACCTCAGGCCAAACACACCAGTCATAAGAGTAGAGTACCTCAGGCCAAACACACCAGTCACAGAGTAGAGTACCTCAGGCCAAACACACCAGTCATAAGAGTAGAGTACCTCAGGCCAAACACACCCGTCATAAGAGTAGAGTACCTCAGGCCAAACACCTCAGTCACAGAGTAGAGTACCTCAGGCCAAACACATCAGTCACAGAGTAGAGTACCTCAGGCCAAACACACCAGTCATAAGAGTAGAGTACCTCAGGCCAAACACACCAGTCACAGAGTAGAGTACCTCAGGCCAAACACATCAGTCACAGAGTAGAGTACCTCAGGCCAAACACATCAGTCACCGAGTGGAGTACCTCAGGCCAAACACACCAGTCACAGAGTAGAGTACCTCAGGCCAAACACTATCATTCTATTGATCTGTCCATCTCATATCACTCTCTCTCTCCACAAGGAGTCACTGCCTCTCACCCACTACAATTCAATACAACACAAATGGCTGTTTTGAAGACAACCCATGAGTTATGAACTTTGTCTTTTACTATGCATGACCACCCTGCCCGTGTTAGGATAGTGTACCCAGTACTTTTCAGCCTTATAGCGTGCCACAATGCAATGTGTCCCCTGTTGACCCACGCTCTAAAGAGGGAAGTAAGAGTACTGACTGACCTTTAGGAAACATAAACAACTTGGATGTAAACAGAGAGAGAGAAAGAGAAAGAGGGACAGAGAGAGAAGAGAGAGACAGAGAGAAGAGAGAGAGAGCGAGAGAGAGAGAGAGAGAGAGAACAAGAGAGAGAGAGAGAGAGAGAGAGACAGAGAGAGAAGAGAGAGAAAGAGGAAGAGAGAGAGGAGAGAGAAGAGAGAGACAGAGAGAAGAGAGAGAGAGAGAGCGAGAGAGAGAGAGAGAGAGAGAGAGAACGAGAGAGAGAGAGAGAGAGAGAGAGAGAGAGAGAGAGAGAGAGAGAGAGAGAGAGAGAGAGAGAGAGAGAAAGAGGGAGAGGGAGAGAGAGAGAGAGGGACAGAGAGCAAGAGAGAAGAGAGAGTGAGAGAGAGAGAGAGAGAGAGAGAGAGATTTTACCCCTTTTTCTCCCCAATTTCGTGATATCCAATTGGTAGTCACAGTCTTGTCCCATCGGTGCAACTCCCGTACGGACTCGGGAGAGGCGAAGGTCGAGAGCCATGCGTCCTCCGAAACATGACCCCACCAAGCCGCACTGCCTCTTGACACACTACTCGCTTAACCCGGAAGCCAGCCGCACCAATGAGTCGGAGGAAACACCGTACAACTGGCGACCATGTCAGCGTGCATGCGCCCGGCCCGGCCCGCCACAGGAGTCGCTAGAGCGAGATGGGACAAGGACATCCCGGCCAGCCTAAATACTCCCCTAACCCAGATGACGCTGGGCCAATTGTGCGCCACCTCATGGGTCTCCCGGTTGCGGCCGGCTGCGACACAAAAATCAAGACCCCAGAGAGGTAAACAAACTCTGAGGAAGATCACAGCAGGCGGGATGAAGTACGCAAACACCGTCAGAAACATAACAACACTCTCTCCCCCTTCCTCTCATCCTCTCCTTTCCTCTCCTTTCCTCGGCCCTGCCTCTCTTACGTTCATCCTCTCATCCCTCCATGTCTAGCAGCCTGGAGGTCTCTCTCCTCCCTGAGTGATATTAATGATCCACAGAAACATGACTCTGGTTCTGGGCCTTCATCCATGTTGTCTCTCAACCCAACCTGATCGATTCCCCTGTTCTTCATCTTCATCCAGCCCCCATGTTCATGGACCTTCTCTGCCCGGTTGAGGTGTCTGAGGCTGGCTGGGGTGTCTGAGGCTGACTGGGGTGTCTGAGGCTTGCTGGGTTCTATATCAGACTGAACATGTGACCTCCAGGGGTCAGGTTTAGAGTCTCTCTGCCCTGACCACAAATCTACCACTGTCCTCATATCAGACCTCACCATTGACCCCAGACAGATCGAGAGGTAAGAGAGAGGGATGAGAAGGGATAATGACAGGGAAACTGAGCCTCAACTCCGGTGCTCTCTCTTACTCCATCTGTCTCTCTCTCTCACACACACACACACTCTCTCTGACCCCAGGATTTGGTACACTCTTAGAAAAAAAGTGCTATCTAGAACCTAAAAGGGTTATTTGGCTGTCCCCATAGGAGAACCCTTTGAAGAACCATATTTGGTTCCAGGTCGAACCCTTTTGGATTCCATGTAGAACCCTTTCCACAGAGGGTTCTACATGGAACCCAAAATGTTTCTACCTGGAACCCAAAAGGGTTCTCCTATGGGGACAACCGAAGGTGCCAATCCCTAAGGGATCTTCATGTCCCTGTCATGTCCAACCACCTGAATCTAATTTTCCTCTCACTATGTCTCTCTCTCTTCTGTCACGTATCTCCTTCTTCCCTCTTTCTCTCTCTCCCTCTCTTGCTCCCTCTCTCTCTCTATCCCTTGCCAGCAGTTGTCCTGTAGTCTTCTCTCCTCTCGTTAACACTGCTTTTGGGGGTGTCACCTTTTAGCTGAGACGTTACCCTAACCCCCTGTCTCTTGTGGGGGAGTCACCTTTCAGCTGAGACGTTACCCAAACCCCATGTGTCTTGTGGAGGTGTCACCTTTTAGCTGAGACTTTACCCTAACCCCCTGTCTCTTGTGGGGGTGATACCTTTTAGCTGAGACTTTACCCTAACCCCATGTCTCTTGTGGGGGTGATACCTTTTAGCTGAGACTTTACCCTAACCCCATGTCTCTTGTGGGGGTGATACCTTTTAGCTGAGACTTTACCCTAACCCCCTGTCTCTTGTGGGAGAGTCACCTTTTAGCTGAGACGTTAACCTAACCCCATGTCTCTTGTGGGGGTGATACCTTTTAGCTGAGACTTTACCCTAACCCCATGTCTCTTGTGGGGGGGATACCTTTTAACTGAGACTTTACCCTAACCCCCTGTCTCTTGTGGGGGAGTCACCTTTCAGCTGAGACGTTAACCTAACCCCATGTCTCTTGTGGGGGTGTCACCTTTCAGCTGAGACGTTACTCTAACCCCACCCCTACTCCCTTCTGTCACAGAAGACATGCTACGAAGGGTCTACCAAAAAGCATTAGGACTGACTGACTGGCTGACTGGCTGGCTATCAGACTGGCTGGCTGACTGACTGACTGACTGACTGGCTGACTGACTGGCTGACTGGCAGACTGACTGGCTGGCTTACTGACTGGCTGGCTGACTTGCTGGCTGGCTGGCTGGCTGGCTGGCTGGCTGGCTGACTATCACTATCATGGAATATAGATCCTAGAGGACACTATCATGGAATATAGATCCTAGAGGACACTATCATGGAATATAGATCCTAGAGGACACTATCATGGAATATAGATCCTAGAGGACACTATCATGGAATATAGATCCTAGAGGACACTATCATGGAATATAGATCCCAGAGGACACTATCATGGAATATAGATCCTAGAGGACACTATCATGCTCTTCAGAGTACTGGCCCAGTATTCATAAAGCGTCTCAGAGTAGGATCTAGGAACAGGCCCCCACCTGTCCAAATAATTATTATTAATGATGATCTAAAAAGCCAAACTGATCCTAGATCAGCAACCCTGTGCTTGTTTTTAATTTTTAATTTAACCTTTATTTAACCAGGTAAGCCAGTTGAGAACAAGTTCTCATTTACAACTGCGACCTGGCCAAGATAAAGCAAAGCAGTGCGATAAAAACAACAACACAGAGCTTGTCTCTTCAGTACTGAGACTAAACAGACCCAGCAGAGTGACTGGTACCAGCACACACCACAACAAACACACACGTTATCCTGGGGAAGGGCACTGCACAGTAATAAAATAACCCTTTAAAATCCCCCCTACAAGCTCTCTGGGCTCCGGCAGAGCTAAATAAGACAACACAGATCAAAATATTACCCTAAACTTTTATGACTATTTCATAGTGTTTGGACAGACAGAACGGTCTGTATGAAGGAAGATGCCTCAGGCTAGATGTGTTTAATGTGCTTTAACGAGGACTGGCAATCGGGAAAAAGATGCTGTAGGGCAAGAGAGGACACAGAGCAGACAGAACTGAGAAGCAAGTGCTCTAGAATGCTGGGAATTGTGTAAGTGTATAATCGGTTATTGTCTCAACTATGTCCAAGAATATTACTGATTGTCTCAAACTAGGCTTGGGCGAGATACCGTATATACCGTATATACCGTTTGAAGAAAAACACAGGATGGTTTTTCAATAGCGTCAATAATGTCAAAGCTATTTATTAGATTTTAAAAAATAAATTGTAATATTTTTTGCTACTTTTTAAGTTAATACCTGCAGTCAACTTGTGCAATACGTTAGGAGATAAAGCAGATTGCGTTCTTTATTTCACCTGTCACATTATTATTTTACATTATGAAGCTTACTGTTCCCCAGATCAGTTGAGCCAGTCACGTGTATGTTTGTAAAGAGCACAACAGGAGAAAATGGACCTGGTGAGTCTATAGGGAGCTGGTAAGTCCATAGCGTTATATATCTATCGGCGAGTCTGTTATACGGTGCACATGAGGTGATGTAGTTACACTTATATGCAATTCACTACTAAATGTTTGCCATCAGATATCTTATAATGGCTTTCTGCCGTGTTTGAGAAGTCAAAGAGCTCTGGATGAGTTATCTGTACAGCTGCCATTTTTTCCCTGATCTTCCTACTAGCATTTTTTCTCTCCTTCGTTCGTCTCCCCTCTTCTCCGTGTACACATTTTTTATTTAACCTTTATTTTAACAGGAAAGACATATTGAGACATAGGTGCGCCCATAACCATAACATAACCAACCATAACACACAAACACACACACACACACACACACATACAGTCATGTACAGCTAACCTTGTGGGGACACACAATTCAGTACCATTCAAAATCCTATTTTCCCAAACCCCTAACCCTAAACCTAACCCTAACCCATACTCTTACCCTAACCTTAACCCTAACCCTAACCCGTACTCTTACCCTAACCTTAAACCTAACCCTAACCTTACCTTAACCTTAACCCTAAACCTAAACCTAACCCTAGCTCCTAACCCTAAAACTAACCCTAGCTCCTAACCCTAACCCTTAACATAATTCTAACCCTAACACTAACACTAATTCTAACCTTAACCCTAAAACCCCTAGAAATAGCATTTGACCTCATGGGGACTAACAAAATGTCCCCAGTGTCACAACTTCCTCCGAGGCCGCCTCCTCTTCTTGTTCGGGCAGGCTTTGGCGTTCGTCGTCACCGGCCTTCTAGCCACTGCTGCTCCTCATCTCATCATTCCATTTGTTTTGTCTTGTTTACACCTGGTTCATATTCCGCCATTAGTACCTGTATAAGTGTTCTCTATGCCCCCTTGTCTTTGTGTGTGATTGTATATTGTGAGATTTGTGAAGCTCGGTGGAGCTCCTTGTCTTTTGTATCACCAGGTTATTTTCCCCGTGTGCCTTCTTGGTTTCAGTGCGCCTGTTTTGCGCACTGGACTGTTTTGACGCTTTATTGCGTAACTCTG
Organism: Coregonus clupeaformis; assembly: GCF_020615455.1. Classification (NCBI taxonomy): domain Eukaryota; kingdom Metazoa; phylum Chordata; class Actinopteri; order Salmoniformes; family Salmonidae; genus Coregonus; species Coregonus clupeaformis. The sequence continues at coordinate 21,488,404 of NC_059193.1, forward strand.
TATTCCGGAATGAATCCTGTTATTCTGTGATTTACCCTCCTGCGCCTGACTCCTTCAAATCACCACATCACAGAATCACACACCCGCCATGGAGTCAGCAGGAGAGGAGCACATGCCTGGAGTCGTGGTACGGGTCCGGGAGCATTCGACGATGCAAGCCAGCTTGGGAGCAGCGATGGATCGGGTTCTCCAGGTCGTCCAACGCCTGGAGAGGAGAGGACCCAATCTGTCGGGACCAGCTGGGCGACCGGATCCAGCCACCCACCCCCAGCACCCAGAGGGATCCATATCTCCCGACCACGGGATTTCGACAGGGCAGCTGCTCTCTGCCAGGGATTCCTCCTACAACTGGAGCTATATTATTCAAACATCAGCCCGGCTCCATCGGAGCGGGAGAAGGTGTCCGCCCTCGTCTCCTGTCTCTCGGGGAAAGCCCTGGAGTGGGCCAACGCGGTTTGGAGTGAAAGAGGAGCCGCGTTAGACAACTACAGGGATTTCGCTCACCTTTTCCGGGCAGTCTTCGACCACCTGCCCGAGGGTAGATAGGCGGGCGAGCGGCGGGTACACCTGAGACAGGAGATGAGGACCGCGCTGGACTTCGCCCTGGAGTTTCGGACTCTAGCAGCTTGGTCCGGGTGGAACGAGCGGGCCCTCATCGACCACTTCCGGTGCCTTCTGCGAGAGGATGTCCGAAGGGAGCTAGCCTGCCGGGACACCATGTTGTCCTTCAACCAACTGGTGGACATGGCCATCCGGTTGGACAACCTGCTGGCTGCTAGAGGACGTCCTGGAAGGGGCCTGCCAGGGGTTCATATGTCCCTCCACTTCACACGGCTCCTCAAGTTTCTTTTTTGTGAAGAAGAAAGACGGCGGTCTGCGCCCTTGCATTGATTACTGAGCACTGAACAAGGGGACAATACGTTATAGTTATCCTCTACCCCTCATTCCATCTTTGATTGAGTCAATGCATGGTGCGCTTCTCTTCACAAAATTAGATCTCCGGAGTGCGTACAACCTGGTGCGTTTCCGAGAGGTGGACGAATGGAAGACAGCATTCAGCACCAGCACTGGGCATTACGAATACCTGGTGATGCCTTATGGTTTGATGAATGCTCCATCCGTCTTCCAGTCCTTTGTGAACGAGGTGTTTCTGGACATGCTTGGTCGTGGTGTAGTGGTCTACATCGATGACATTTTGTTGTATTTCGCTATGCGCGCCGAGTATGTGTCCTTGGTTCGTATAGTGCTGGCCCGACTCTTGGAACATGACATTTATGCCAAGGCAGAAAAGTGTCTGTTCTTCCAACAGTCCGTCTCCTTCCTCGGATACCGCATTATCACCTCAGGTGTGGAGATGGAGGGAGATCGCATTTCAGCCGTGCGTAATTGGTAGACTCCAACCACGGTAATGGAGGTGCAGCGCTTTATTGGCTTTGCCAACTACTATCAGAGGTTTATCCGGGGCTTTGGCAAGGTCGCAGCTCCCATCACATCATTGTTGAAGGGTGGGCCGTCCCCGCTGGTCTGCTGAGGCTGACAGGGACTTCAGTATCCTGAGGATTCTGTTCACCTCAGCCCCGGTACTGGCCCATCCCGATCCCTCACTACCGTTCGTAGTGGAGGTGGATGCGTCCGAGGTAGGGATAGGTGCTGTCCTATCTCAACGCTCAGGCACGCCACCCAAGCTCCGCCCCTGTGCCTTCTTCTCCAAGACGCTCAGTCTGGCGGAGCAGAACTACGACGTTGGTGATTGGGAGCTGTTGGCTGTTGTCCGAGCCCTGACCATGTGGAGGCACTGGCTTGAGGGGGCGAAACACCCTTTCCTTTTCTGGACGGACCACCGTCCCCCTCCTCTGGTCACCCAGGTATCGGTCGTACAGTGCGCTGCCTGACCGGAAAGTACTGGTGGCCTACCTTGGCTAAGGACGTGAGGGTGTATGTCTCCTCCTGCTCGATGTGCGCTCAGAGTAAGGCACCTAGGCACCTCCCAGCGGGTAAGTTACAGCCCTTGGTCCCACTTGTGTATTGACTTCCTTACTGATCTTCCCCTCTCTCAAGGTAACACCACCATCCTGGTCGTTGTGGACCGCTTTTCCAAAGCCTGCAGCCTCCTTCCTCTGCCCGGTTTCCCGACGGCCCTGCAGACTGCGGAGGCCCTGTTCACACACGTATTCTGGCACTACGGGGTGCCAGAGGACATACTGTCTGTCAGGGGTCCCCAGTTCACATCCAGGGTCTGGAAGGCATTCATGGAACGTCTTGGGGGTCTCGGTCAGTCTGACCTCTGGTTTTCAACCCAAGTCTAATGGGCAGGTAGAATGGGTGAATCAGGATGTGGGTAGGTTCCTGCGGTCCTACTGCCAGGACCGGCCGGGGGAGTGGTCGGTGTTCTTGTCATGGGCCGAATATGCCCTGAATTTTCTCCGCCACTTCTCCACTAACCTAACGCCATTTCAATGTGTTTTAGGTTATCAGCCGGTTCTGGCACCGTGGCATCAGAGCCAGACCGAGGCTCCTGCGGTGGATGACTGGTTTCGGCGCGCAGAGGAGACGTGGAACGCTGCCCACGTCCACCTCCAACGTGCCGCGTGTCGCCAGAAGGCCAACGCTGACCACCAGTGAGGCTCCGGTCATCGTACCGGTTGATCGGGTCTGGGTCTCGACCCGGAATCTGCCCCTCTGCCTGCCCTGTCAGAAACTGAGCCCGCAGTTTGTGGGGCCGTTCGAAGTCCTGAGGAGAATAAACGAGGTTACCTATAGGTTATTACTCCCTCCAGATTATCGTATTAACCCCTCGTTCCATGTGTCTCTCCTCAGGCCGGTGGTGGCTGGTCCGCTCCAGGAGTCTGAGGTGCGGGAGGTCCCTCCGCCCCCTCTGGACATCGAGGGGGCCCTGGCGTACTCCGTCCGTTCCATCCTGGATTCGAGGCGTCAGGTGGGGGGCCTTCAGTACCTTGTGGATTGGCAGGGGTACGGTCCGGAGGAGTGGTGCTGGGTACCGGTGAGGGATATCCTCGATCTCTCCCTGTTGCGGGATTTCCACCGTTGCCATCCGGCTCGCCCTGCTCCGTGTCCTCCTGGTCGTCCCCAAGGCCGGTTTCGGCGCGCTGCTGGAGCTTCGGGTCAAGAGGGGGGGTACTGTCACGACTTCCTCCGAGGCTGCCTCCTCTCCTTGTTCGGGCAGGCTTCGGCGTTCGTCGTCACTGGCCTTCTAGCCACTGCCGCTCCTCATCTCATCATTCCATTAGTTTTGTCTTGTTTATTACACACACCTGGTTCATATCTTGTCCTCAGTACCTGTATAAGTGTTCCCTCTGCCCCCTTGTCTTTGTGTGTGATTGTATATTGTGAGATTAGTGAAGCTCGGTGGAGCTCCTTGTATTTTGTATCACCGGGTTATTTTCCCTGTGTGCCTACTTGGTTTCAGTGCGCCTGTTTTGCGCACTGGACTGTTTTGATGCTTTAATGTGTATTCAAATCACCACATCACACCCAGTTGGTCACATTTTTGTTAGTTTTTATTTTCTACATTGTAGAATAATAGTGAAGACAAATAACCCATATGGAATCATGTAGTAACCAAAAAAGTGTTAAACAAATCAAAATATATTTGAGATTTTTCAAATAGCCACCCTTCGCCTTGATGACAGCTTTACACACTCTTGGTAAACACGTCCATACACACACACACACACACACACACACACACACACACACACACACACACACACACACACACACACACACACACACACACACACACACACACACACAGTTATTGTCAACCATGCAAGGTTCTGTGGTTCAGTGGGGCCACAAAATATACAGTACCGGTCAAAAGTTTGGACACACCTACTCATTCTAGGGTTTTTCTTTATTTTGACTATTTTCTACATTGTAGAATAATAGTGAAGACATCAGAAATATGAAATAACACATATGGAATCATGTAGTAACCAAAAAAGTGTTAAACAAATCAAAATATATTTTATATTTGAGATTCTTCAAATAGCCACCCTTCGCCTTGATGACAGCTTTACACACTCTTGGCATTCTCTCAACCAGCTTCATGAGGTAGTCAACTGGAATGCATTTCAATTAACAGGTGTGCCTTGTTAAAAGTTAATTTGTGGAATTTCTTTCCTTAATTCATTTGACCCAATCAGTTGTGTTGTGACAAGGTAAGGGTGGTATACAGAAGATAGCCCTATTTGGTGAAAGACCAAGTCCATATTATGGCAAGAACAGCTCAAATAAGCAAAGATAAATTACAATCCATCCAAGACATGAATGTCAGTCAATACGGAAAAATTCAAGAAGTTTCTTCAAGTGCGGTCGCAAAAACCATCAAGTGGTATGATGAAACTGGCTCTCATGAGGACCGCCACTGGAAAGGAAGACCCAGAGTTACCTCTGCTGCAGAGGACAAGTTCATTAGAGTTAACTGCACCTCAGATTGCAGCCCAAATAAATGCTTCACAGAGTTCAAGTGAAAGACACATCTCAACATACTGTTCAGAGGAGACTGTGTGAATCAGGCCTTCATGGTCGAATTGCTGCAAAAAAAAAACACTACTAAAGGACACCAATAATAAGAAGAGACTTGCTTGGGCGAAGAAACACGAGCAATGGACCATTGGAAATCCGTCCTTTGATCTGATGAGTCCAAATTTGAGACGCAGAGTTGGTGAACGGATGATCTCTGCATGTGTGGTTCCCACCATAAAGCATGGAGGAGGAGGTGTGATGGTGTTGGGGTGCTTTGCTGGTGACACTGTCTGTGATTTATCTAGAATTCAAGGCACACTTAACCAGCATGGCTACCACAGCATTCTGCAGCGATACACCTTCCCATCTGGTTTGCACTTAGTGGGACTATCAATTGTTTTTAAACAGGACAATGACCCAAAACACACCTCCATGCTGTGTAAGGGCTATTTGACCAATAAGGAGAGTGATGGAGTGCTGCATCAGATGACCTGGCCTCCACAATCATCCATCCTCAACCCAATTGAGATGGTTTGGGATGAGTTGGACCGCAGAATGAAGGAAAAGCAGCCAACAAGTGCTCAGCAAATGTGGGAAATCCTTCAAGACGCTTGGAAAAGCATTACAGGTGAAGCTGGTTGAGAGAATGCCAAGAGTGTGCAAAGCTGTCATTTTTATTATTATTTTTATTTCACCTTTATTTAACCAGGTAAGCCAATTGAGAACAAGTTCTCATTTACAACTGCGACCTGGCCAAGATAAAGCAAAGCAGTGCGATAAAAACAACAACACAGAGTTACATATGGGGTAAAACAAAACATATATATATAACAAAATATATATACAGTGTGTGCAAATGTAGCAAGTTATGGAGGTAAGGCAATAAATAGGCCATAGTGCAAAATAATTACAATTAGTATTAACACTGGAATGATAGATGTGCAAGAGATGATGTGCAAATAGAGATACTGGGGTGCAAATGAGCAAAATAAATAACAATATGGGGATGAGGTAGTTGGGTGGGCTAATTTCAGATGGGCTGTGTACAGGTGCAGTGATCGGTAAGGTGCTCTGACAACTGATGATTAAAGTTAGTGAGGGAGATAAGAGTCTCCAGCTTCAGAGATTTTTGCAATTCGTTCCAGTCATTGGCAGCAGAGAACTGGAAGGAAAGGCGGCCAAAGGAGGTGTTGGCTTTGGGGATGACCAGTGAGATATACCTGCTGGAGCGCATACTACGGGTGGGTGTTGCTATGGTGACCAATGAGCTAAGATAAGGCAGGGATTTGCCTAGCAGTGATTTATAGATGGCCTGGAGCCAGTGGGTTTGGCGACGAATATGTAGTGAGGACCAGCCAACAAGAGCGTACAGGTCACAGTGGTGGGTAGTATATGGGGCTTTGGTGACAAAACGGATGGCACTGTGATAGACTACATCCAATTTGCTGAGTAGAGTGTTGGAGGCTATTTTGTAAATGATATCGCCGAAGTCAAGGCAAAGGGTGGCTACTTTAAAGAATCTCAAATATAAAAATCTATTTTGATTTGTTTAACACTTTTATGGTTACTACATGATTCCATATGTGTTATTTCATATTTTTGATGTCTTCACTATTATTCTACAATGTAGAATATAGTCAAAATAAAGAAAAACCCTTAAATGAGTAGGTGTGTCTAAACTTTTGACTGGTACTGTATATAGACATTAAAATACAAAACCACAGTCATGGGAAGCACAAATAAAACATCACAAATCACACAGAAAAACTGTTACATTACTCCACAAATAAGTCTCCAATCAATATTTTAAATTGCCCGAACAGCATCAGAAGATCAAGATGTTGCTCTTCCTTAAGAAAAACATGCATCATAACTTTGTTTATTTGCACTATTTCTCTTGTTCACTTTCGCTTGTAAATATCCACACTCACCGACATTCGGTAGCTACTAGCTATGCTTGTATAACTATGAACTGGATTTGCCTGTCTTTGCAATTAGTTTAAGTTAGTTTTCGCTCGTTAGCATTTAGCTAACAGCGTCTCTGTGATTACGATATTACTTGTGTCAATGCTGTTAGCATTCTGGTAATAGACACCCAATGGGCTTTTTGTTTTGTGTTTTTAGCGGCCCTTGTGTGTTATGCCGGTAATACCGTAAATCCCGGGATGGCAGAAAAACAGTATGACGGTATGAAAATCTGGATACTGCACAAGCCTATCTCAAACATGTTTTAGAGTGTATTGTGCAATCCAGCACTTTGGGGCAAGATGGTCATGCTATGATTACAGTGGACTGGGCACACACGCACTTATGTACACACACACACACACACACACACAGACACAAACACACACACACACACAAACACACACACACACACTGTAACTCTCCCTCTCTCTATACATTCTGTATATCCACAGGTGTCATGGATCCCCCCGGTACTGCTGCTCATTCCGTTCACCAGCTCCGGAGGTCTACGTCACCGGCTTTCTAGGCGTCGGTAGTAGCCAACCATCCCTAAAAAACGGCGTAGCTCTCTTCTGGTGGTAGGTGCGGGAAATGCGTTTATAGCGGAGACCTTGGCATCTACAGGGCGCACCTGACCATGGCCGACCTGTTTACCAAGATAAGTAACAGTGGCCTTCCCAAACTCGCACTTTGCTAAGTTCAGGGTTAGAGAAGCGGTTGCTAGACGTTCACACACTACCCTTAGAGTGTTAACATGATCAGACCACTCAGTTGAATAAATTACCAGATCATCAAGGTAAGCACTACAATTAGGAACTCCAGCCAATACTGTGTTAACCAGGCGTTGGAAAGTGGCTGGGGCGTTCCGCATCCCAAATGCCATGACAGCATATTGTAGGAAGTGATCTGGGGTCACAAAGGCAGAGATGTCGGAGGCACGTGGGGTTAACGGCACCTGCCAGTAACCTTTAGAAGATCTAGTTTGGTTACATAAGTAGCAGCACCAACAGTATCAATACAGTCATCCAGTCTGGGTAACGGGAACGAGTCGGGCACTGTGACAGCATTGACTTTCCGATAGTCCGTACATAATCTGGATGTCCCATCAGGTTTAGGAACCAGAATGCACGGAGAACTCCAAGGACTTGAACTTGGCATAGCCAGGTTATTCTCCAGCAAATAACCGACCTCACCCCTCATTATCTTCCTCTTAGAGACGTTGACACGATAAGGATGTTGCTTGATAGGTGCAGCGTTTCCAACATTAATGTCATGTTCTAACACATTTGTACATGTAGGAACATCATTAAAAAGACATGGAAAGCTGTGTAATAGTCTCACAATATCATCTGACTGTCTGTCCGTTAAATGAATCAGGCTTGATGGGAGAGACAGCAGCATCTCTGAATTGGGCAATCTAGCACACTGCTGCTGAGTATTGCGCAACTCCAAACCATCTCCGTCCACATCATTAACATGACCTCCCACTACAGCCGTAGCAGCAACAGAGACAGCCGACTCGGCCAGTTTCTCTGGACTGTCTACCTGAGTGACGGGTCTGGTGTGGTATGTCTTCAACATGTTAACGTGGCACACACGAGATTGGCGTTTTCTATCAGGAGTCTGTATCACGTAGTCAGTTTCACTTAGTTTCTTTTCAATGACATAAGGACCAGAGAAACGTGCTGACAATGACGCTCCTGGCACAGGCAATAATACAAGAACTTGGTCACCTGGCTGCAGTGAACGAGAAACAGCCTGTGTGTCATAGTGTCGTTTCATCCGTTTCTGTGAGGAAGACAGAGCTTCCTTTGCTAGAGCACAGGCAGCATGTAGGCGCTCACGAAAGCGACTAACGTAGTCCAACACATTTTCTTTCACACACAACTCTTGTGACAAAAACTGATCCTTAAGGACTTTCATAGGTCCTCTCATGGTGTGTCCAAACACCAGTTCAGCTGGGCTGAACCCTAGGGATTCCTGTACTGTCTCACGGACAGCAAACAACACTAGAGGAACTCCCTCATCCCAATCTTTCTCAGATTCCAAGCAATATTTACGGAGCATAGACTTCAGGGTCTGATGCCAACGTTCAAGCGCACCCTGAGACTCTGGGTGATATGCGCTTGACACACGGTGTGTAACTGACAAGGATTTTAACACTTGTTTGAACAGTGTAGAAAGGAAATTCGTACCCTGATCAGTTTGTATCACCTTAGGTAACCCAAAAGTTGAGAAGAATTTGATCAACGCTTTACTCACCACCGGAGCAGTAATCCTTCGCAGAGGAATGGCCTCTGGGTACCTGGTGGCCACACACATAATTGTCAACATAAACTGGTTACCAGATTTTGTTTTTGGTAATGGTCCAACACAATCAACCATCACATGTTCGAATGGTTCACCTATGGCCGGTATGGGACAAAGAGGCGCGGAGGAAATAACCTGGTTCGGTTTCCCAACTACTTGACAGGTGTGGCAAGTCCGACAGAACCGAGCCACATCTTGTTTTAAGCCAGGCCAAAAGAAATGTCGCAAAACTCGATCATAAGTCTTGGTGACTCCCAGATGTCCGGACCACTGGTGATCATGAGCGAGGGATAAAACATTTTGTCGAAAGGCTGTAGGAATCACTATTTGGTAAACAGCATTCCAATCTCCGCCAGCGTCAACATGGGATGTCCATTTACGCATGAGGAGATTACCATCAATGAAATATGCCATGTTTTTCTTCTTTAGCTCGTCCTCTGAGACAACACTAGAAAAACATTTAGCCAGGCTAATGTCAACCTGTTGGTTAGCGATCAGCTGCTCACGAGTAACTGGTAACTGTATTGCCTCAGCAACAAGTTCCACATCCTTCTTCCTTTCTCTGGACTGTTGGTCAGACTGCACCAGCTTACCAGAGGTAGCACCCGAACTATCCTCTGGGTCACACTCTCTGAATAGAATCGTGTTCGACAAATCTATCACTTCACCCACTTGTCGTGCTTGAGCACGTGTGACAGCACAAGCGGGGAACACATCTGGATAACCCTGTGCCAGCTCCTCGGAGAGAGACTGGTCACTTTTATCCAATACCTCCAATACGGGTATCACCTTTCCTCCGGCAATATCGTTGCCCATTATAAATGTCACACCTTTTACTGGCAACATAGGACGTACGCCAACTCTGAACAATCCACTGACTAACTCAGAGTGTACGTTCACAAAGTGCAATGGCACTGGAACAAATCCCATTTCAATTCCTTGTACTAACACACTGGAACCACAATATGTATTATTAGACAAGGGCAACACATCAGCTAGTATGAACGACTGCGCCGCACCAGTATCTCTGAGGATTCTAACTGGACGCTGAGACGCTTCGTCATCTGATATAGAAACAAACCCCTCAAAAATGAACGGTTCATAACTGTGATCTGGGACAGGGACTTTCAAACCACATTCACTATGAGGCTTCTGTCTTGATTCCGGCCTTACAACCGTACGAATCAGCCCAACACCCGTTGGCGGCCTGGCGTGCTGAGGCATCCCCGGTTTGCGTTTAAGCAGAAAGCAATCATTAACCATATGTCCCACCTTATGACAATAGAAACAGTGACGCACATCTTTTGGGCGTGCTGGATGTACTGCTGGTCGACTAGGACTAAAAGTTAGCAACTCCGCAGCCCTGCTCTCCGTACGAGCCGAAAACACGCTCTTATGCGTCAACAAACTCGTCTGCCAATACAGACGCTTCCGACAGTGAGGATACTTTCTGTTCGTTCAGATAAACTACAATGCGTTCCGGTAAGCAATTTTTAAACTCTTCTAACAAGATTAACTCCTGTAGAGAGTTAAAATCAGTTACCTTACTAGCACTGTGCCATTTGTCAAACAGATTTCCTTTGTCTCTAGCAAACTCCACATAAGTCTGAGTAGGAGACTTTTTATGAGACCTAAATCTCTGTCGATATGCCTCAGGAACAAGCTCATAGGCACGAAGAACAGTAGCTTTGACCACTTCATAATTCAAACTGTCTTCAAGAGGTAGCGCTGCCAGAACCTCTTGGGCTTTACCTGTTAGTTTACACTGAAGTAATAGGCACCATACCTCGTCGGGCCATTTCAATGCTACCGCTATACGTTCAAACACACTGAAATAGGAATCAACCTCTGACTCCCTAAACACAGGTACCAAGGTGATCTGTCTACTAATATCAAAAGTAGCAGACGACACAGCTGGTGAGGCTGGCTCACTAGCAGGCATAGTATGAGCAGAGACTAACCTCGCTGTTTCTGCCTCTAGTTCCATTTTACGCATCTCCAGTTCCATCTTACGCGTCTCCAGTTCTTGATCAAGCCTACGCGTCTCCAGTTCTGCCTCTAGCTTACGCGTCTCCTGTTCTGCCTCTAGCTTACGCGTCTCCTGTTCTGCCTCTAGCTCCATTTTACGCATCTCCAGCTTGTCTTGCCTGATTTGTGCCCGCTCTTCCGCCTCCATTTGGAGCCGTGTCGAGCGGACATCGATCCTGGCATCACTGTCAGTCAGTGGGGAGAGTGGGTCATAACGGGGCAATGTGGCTGGAGCCTTAGCCTCGTCCTCAGACACTGATGGGCTTACAGGAACAGCAACCACATCCCCTACAGGAGCAGCAGACTCAGGCGGCGGTAACTCAAGCACTCGCTCGTTCAATAATATCGCTACCACTACTTCCCTAACTTCTGCTTTCACTAAACCCCTCGGTATGGGTAAAGAAAAGTGGTCAGCCAAAGCCTGTAGATCCACTCTACGGCAATTCTCAAAAACCCCCCACGTAGGGTTTTCCAAAAAGGCCTCTAACTCAAAAGTAGCCATCCTACTAGCAACACGAGCCGTCGACTACTGAACACAAAAAAAAACAGGTAGTACAGCTGCCAAGCTCAACACTGAACCAGACACTTACTAATTTACATGAGTAGCATGGGATAGATCCCAGACGAGCCCCCACTTTATGTTACGAACCCCGTGGCTCTAAACATCTAGGGTGGATGGACATGAGACCCGTAACATAAATTATGCAAATTAGGAGTGTGGCATGGAACAGTGAGAACAAATATGACACAACAACCATGAACTACCGTCAAACACAAATGGTTTATTTCTGAACACACGGTAAGGGTTTGGGAAAAAGGGCTGAGCAGGACCCAAGAAATGAAACAATAGTGTAAAACCCCCTAAGCTGATCTTGCCTGCCTCAAGAACCGCTAGGCTACTGCTACCATACAAAAATACAGTGGGTGGTCCGCTCAGGTCTAACTAGTGTTTATAGACAGTTCTTTCTACGGGAAATGTATGCCCAAGGGCAGCTAGCTCAAACTCCCCTTTTCCCAGAAACACACAATAGTTACCAAACAGAGTAACCAGCAAATCAATGAGTACTCTAAACACAGGACATCACAGTATCCAATACTCACATACAAAACAGTAGTCTACCAGAATTACCAATCATAGTAAACAGCAACTTAGTGAGTAACCAAAAACAGGACACCACCGTGTCCATACTCACATACGGAAATATTCTCTCTCTCTCAACAAACACAAGACTGGTTTTTATACAATGGGATGTGTGATTGAAACAAACGAGTAACAGGTGGTGCAATGCACAGGAATGTTCACTGATTGGTCCAATCAGCAGACACCTCAACGACCACCAATCAGGAACATACAGGACACCTGTGATTAGGGCAGAAGGAGAGAAACACACAAAAACACAGGATACCTGTATTCGTAACAAGAGTGTTGGAGGCTATTTTGTAAATGATATCGCCGAAGTCAAGGCAAAGGGTGGCTACTTTAAAGAATCTCAAATATAAAAATCTATTTTGATTTGTTTAACACTTTTATGGTTACTACATGATTCCATATGTGTTATTTCATATTTTTGATGTCTTCACTATTATTCTACAATGTAGAATATAGTCAAAATAAAGAAAAACCCTTAAATGAGTAGGTGTGTCTAAACTTTTGACTGGTACTGTATATAGACATTAAAATACAAAACCACAGTCATGGGAAGCACAAATAAAACATCACAAATCACACAGAAAAACTGTTACATTACTCCACAAATAAGTCTCCAATCAATATTTTAAATTGCCCGAACAGCATCAGAAGATCAAGATGTTGCTCTTCCTTAAGAAAAACATGCATCATAACTTTGTTTATTTGCACTATTTCTCTTGTTCACTTTCGCTTGTAAATATCCACACTCACCGACATTCGGTAGCTACTAGCTATGCTTGTATAACTATGAACTGGATTTGCCTGTCTTTGCAATTAGTTTAAGTTAGTTTTCGGCTCGTTAGCATTTAGCTAACAGCGTCTCTGTGATTACTGATATTACTTGTGTCAATGCTGTTAGCATTCTGGTAATAGACACCCAATGGGCTTTTTGTTTTGTGTTTTTAGCGGCCCTTGTGTGTTATGCCGGTAATACCGTAAATCCCGGGATGGCAGAAAAACAGTATGACGGTATGAAAATCTGGATACTGCACAAGCCTATCTCAAACATGTTTTAGAGTGTATTGTGCAATCCAGCACTTTGGGGCAAGATGGTCATGCTATGATTACAGTGGACTGGGCACACACGCACTTATGTACACACACACACACACACACAGACACAAACACACACACACACACAAACACACACACACACACTGTAACTCTCCCTCTCTCTATACATTCTGTATATCCACAGGTGTCATGGATCCCCCCGGTACTGCTGCTCATTCCGTTCACCAGCTCCGGAGGTCTACGTCACCGGCTTTCTAGGCGTCACTGACATGGATCATTACCACCAACCCCGGACTGTCTTGTCTCATTACGCACACCTGGTTCCCATTCCCCCTGATTAGTATGTATATATATGTGTCCTCTGTTCCCCATTGTCCTTGTCGATTATTGTCCCATGTCCGTTGGTCTCGTGACGACCGTGTATTGTGCTCTTGTTGTTTACTGGTCTCGTCCCGTGTATTGTGTAGAGGTTACACCTCGCTCTTTGTTTGGGTTACATCCCTTTGGTATATATATACGTGTTTGTGTTAGGTGGAGTAAATAAAACCCCTAATACGTATTCCTGCACCTGTCTTCTAATCATTATACAACGTGACAGAATAATCGACCCAATAAAATGGAGACAGCAGGAAAGGCCGAGCTGACGACCATTGTAGAGACAGTCCAGCATCACAAGGACTGTGTCTTCATACTCGGCAGCGCCATGGACAGCGTGCTGGCAACCATCCTGCGGTTGGAGGGGAAAGTGCAGTCCCTCCAGTCTCCAGTACCGGTTCCGGCACCAGCCCCAACACAACCCCTGTCCCTCCCGGAGCGCTTTGATGGCGCGCCAGCGAGATGTAAGGGATTCCTTCTGCAATGCGACCTGTACCTCGCTCGAGTCCTACAAGCACTTCACCCTCCTCTTCCGCTCGGTGTTTGATCATCCTGTGGAGGGCCGAGGGGAGGGTGAGCATCTACTCCGACTACGCCAGGGTTCTAGGACCGCCTCTGAGTTCGCCCTGGAGTTCCGGACCATTACAGCCTCCACCGGCTGGAACGAGTCGGCTCTGGTCATTGTTTTCTGCAGCGGACTGCAGGAGAAGGTACAGATGGAGTTAGCCTGTCGTGATGACAACCTGTCATTCGACCAGCTTATCAGCATGACGATCCGGTTGGACAACCTCCTGCGGTTCCGACGAAGACCTGCGCGGAATCCGGTGCCCATGGCTACACCTGCTCCGTGGCCAGAGCCGATGGAGGTGGGCTCTGCACGTTTGCCCGAGGCAGAGCGTAGGAGGAATCTGGGTTGGTTGCAGGAGTGTCAGGGGAGGTGTTTCGAGGTGTCTGTCAACACCACTACGGTGGAAATCCGGACCACGCCACTCAAGTGGATTTACAGGAGGAATACCAGGATCTGGAATTGATTTTTTCTAAGACCCAGGCTACACGCCTGCCTCCTCATCGCCCCATTGACCTGCTGTCTGACGCAATCCTCCCAAGAGGACACGTCTATCCCCTCTCCTACGCAGAGACCGAGGCCATGGAGACCTACGTACAGGAGAGCCTCCAGCAGGGTTTTATCCGCCTTTCTACGTCACCAGCCTCCTCAAGCTTCTGTTTTGTTAGGAAGAAAGATGGGGGACTGCGCCCCTGCATTGATTATCGAACACTGAACAAAGTCACCATTAAGTTCAGCTATTCTTTACCCCTCATCCCAACCATCCTTGAACAAATGCACGGGGCGCAGTACTTCCTCAACTAGCCGGTGCCCCCGCACATTGACTCTGCAATGGTACCCCCCTGTATATATAGCCTCCCTACTGTTATTTTATGTTACTTCTGCTCTTTTTTTTCTCAACACTTTTTTTGTTGTTGTTTTTACTTTTTTTGTTAAAAATAAATGCACTGTTGGTTAAGGGCTGTAAGTAAGCATTTCACTGTAATGTCTGCACCTGTTGTATTCGGCGCATGTGACCAATAAAATTTGATTTGATTTGATTTGACTTCACGAAACTGGACTTGAGGAGCACCTACAGTCTGGTGATGAATGGAAAACTGCCTTTTCCACAACCACCCTTTGGCCTGTCTAATGCTCCTTCTGTCTTCCAGGCCTTTATTAACTAAGTGTTTCAGGACATGCTGGGACGGGGTGTAGTGGTTTATATAGACAACATTTTGGTCTATTCTGCTGACCGAGCCCAGCATGTCTCGTTAGTCAGGTCTGTGCTGGGACGACTGTTTGAGCATAATCTCTATGTTAAACAAGATAAATGTTTGTTTTTCCAGCGGTCCGTGTCCTTTTTGGGATACCTCATATCCACAGAGGGAGTGGAGATGGAGGAGCAACGTGTCAGCGCAGTCAGGTCATGGCCCATCCCCAACTCCATGAAAGCAGTCCAGCGATTCCTGGGGTGTGCCAACTATTTCCGGAGGTTCATTTGGGGCTTCAGCACGGTGGTCACGCTCTTACCTCCCTGCTGAGAGGAGGTCCCCAGCGGCTTCGTTGAACGGTGGAGGCGGAGAGGGCATTCGAGACGCTGAAGGCACGCTTCACCACTGCTCCCGTGCTGGCACATCCCGACCCCTCACTCCCCTTCATCGTCGAGGTGGATGCCACCGAAGTAGGAGTCGGGGCAGTGCTGTCACAGTGCACCGGAACCCCTCCAAAACTGCGGACCTGCACCTTCTACTCCAAGCAGCTGAGCCCCGCCCAGAGGAACTACGATGTAGGGGACCGGGAACTCTTGGTGGTCAAGAAGGCTCAGAAGGTGTGGAGGCACTGGCTGGAGGGGTCCAAACACCCTTTTCCGGTGTGGACGGACCACAGGGACATGGAGTACATCAGAGCAGTGAAGAGGCTAAACCCGAGACAGGCCAGGTGGGCTCTATTCTTCACCAAGTTCCAATTCACGCTTTCCTATAGGCCAGGCTCGAAGTACGTGAAGGCGGACGCCCTGTCTCGGCTCTATGACGCAGAGGAGAGGCAGGGAGAGGAGACCCCAATCGTCTCTCCGTTCCGTCCATCGCGCCATTGCTGTGGGACGTGGACGCCGACATACGGTAGGCCCTGCGTACGGAACCCGCACCTGCACAGTGCCCGGAGAACCACGCCTACGTGTCCACGGGTGTGTGGGACGCCTCCTTTCCTGGGCGCACACAGTGCCTGTGTCGGGTCATCCTGGGATAGGCCGTACCATCGCCTGCCTGACTGAGAAATACTGGTGGCCCACCTTGGCTAGGGATGTCCGGGTTTACGTCTCTTCCTGCTCCATCTGTGCCCAGTCTAAGACACCCAGACACCTCCCTTATGGAAAGATTCTTCCCCTGCCGGTTCCACAACGACCCTGGTCTCACCTCTCGGTGGACTTTGTCACTGACCTTCCCCCGTCCCAAGGGAACACCACCGTTCTCGTCGTTGTGGACCGGTTTTCCAAAGCTTGTCGCCTCCTTCCTCTGCCTGGGCTCCCGTCGGCCATGCAAACTGCGGAGGCTCTTTTTACACACGTCTTCCGGCACTACGGGATCCTGGAGGACATTGTGTCAGACCGTGGTCCTCAGTTCACCTCACATGTATGGAAAGCGTTCATGGAACGCCTGGGGGTCACGGTCAGTCTCACCTCCGGGTACCATTCTCAAGCTAATGGGCAGGTGGAGAGGGTCAATCAGGAAGTGGGCAGGTTCCTGAGGTGTTACTGTCAGGAACGGCCGGGGGCAGATTTTCTACCTTGAGCTGAGTACGAGCAGAATTCCCTCCGCCACTCCTCCACTAACCTCACTCCTTTCCAGTGCGTGTTGGGGTATCCGCCGGCGCTGGCACCTTGGCATCCAAGCCAGACCGAGGCCCCTGCGGTGGACGAGTGGTTTTGGCGTGCTGAGGAGATCTGGAACGCTGCGCACACTCGTCTCCAGCGGGCCGTGTGTCGGCACAAGGAACAGGCCGACCTCCACCGCAGTGAGGCGCCTGTTTTCTCTCCAGGTGACCGGGTCTGGCTCTCCATCCAGGAACTTGCCCCTCTGCGGAAGCTGAGCCCGCGGTTTGTGGGGCCGTTTAAAGTCCTGAGGAGGGTCAATGAGGTACCGTACCGTTTGCAACTCCCTGTTGATTACCACATTAACCTGACTTTTAATGTGTCTCTCCTCAGGCCAGTGGTGCCTCGCTGAGGCTGGGCCCAGTGACGCCCCGCCTCCTCCTCTGGACATCGAGGGAGGTCCGGCGTGCGGTGCTGGGTTCCTGTGGTGGACATCCTGGACGCTTCGCTGACCAGGGATTTTCACCGTCGGCACCCTGACCGACCTGCACTGCGTCCCTGTGGTCGTCCCCGAGGCCGGTGTCGTCACGCTGCTGGTGCAGGGGGGGGGGGGTACTGTCACGGATCCCCCCGGAACTGCTGCTCATTCCGTTCACCAGTTCCGGAGGTCTACGTCACTGGCTTTCAGGCGTCACTGACATGGATCATTACGCACACCTGGTTCCCATTCCCCCTGATTAGTATGTGTATATATGTGCCCTCTGTTCCCCATTGTCCTTGTCGATTATTGTCCCATGTCCGTTGGTCTCGTGAGGACTGTGTATTGTCCTTGTGTTGTTTACGTGTCTCGTCCCGTGTATTGTGTAGAGGTTACACCTCACTCTTTGTTTGGGTTACATCCCTTTGGTATATATATACGTGTTTGTGTTAGGTGGAGTAAATAAAACCCCTAATACGTATTCCTGCACCTGTCTTCTAATCATTATACAATGTGACAGCAGGTCAGTGTACATTCGTGACAGTGATCTGTACCATGTCAGTAGTAGCCGAACAGACCACTCCTGATTGAGGACTGGGAACAGGTAGAGGGAACAGACCACTCCTGATTGAGGACTGGGAACAGGTAGAGGGAATAAGCTCTGAATAATTTCCCAATACATAAACATTCAAGGGTGGGAATACAATTGTTTCCAGGTGCCATCCCAGAAACAGGGATGCATATTCCCAATGCATGTTCACAAAATGTTTAATAATGATGCATAACCCTAACCATAACCAATTATAACCATAACCAACCATAACCACAACCACAACCATAATGGCAACCATAACCATAACCAACCATAACCATAACCACAACCATAACGACAACCATAACCATAACCAACCATAACCACAACCATAACCATAACCAACTATAACCAACTATAAAAATAACCATAACTATAACAAACCATAATTATCACCAACCATAATCATAATCATAACTATAACCATAACAACCATAAGCAACCATAATCATAACCAGCCATAACCATAACCGTAATAGTAACTGTAACCAACCATAACCAAGCATAAGCATAACCATAACCAACCATAACCATAACATAACCGTAACCATAACCAACCATAACCATAACCATAACCAACCACAACATTTACATTTTACATTTTAGTCATTTAGCAGACGCTCTTATCCAGAGCGACTACAAATTGGTGCATTCACCCTATAGCCAGTGGGATAACCACTTTACAATTATACTTTTTTTTTTTGGGGGGGTAGAAGGATTACTTTATCCTATCCCAGGTGTTCCTTAAAGAGGTGGGGTTTCAAATGTCTCCGGAAGGTGGTGAGTGACTCCGCTGTCCTGGCGTCGTGAGGGAGCTTGTTCCACCATTGGGGTGCCAGAGCAGCGAACAGCTTTGACTGGGCTGAGCGGGAACTATGCTTCCGCAGAGGAAGGGGAGCCAGCAGGCCAGAGGTGGATGAACGCAATGCCCTCGCCTGGGTGTAGGGACTGATCAGAGCCTGAAGGTACGGAGGTGCCGTTCCCCTCACTGCTCCATAGGCAAGCACCATGGTCTTGTAACGGATGCGAGCTTCAACTGGAAGCCAGTGGAGTGTGCGGAGGAGGGGGGTGACGTGAGAGAACTTGGGAAGGTTGAACACCAGACGGGCTGCGGCATTCTGGATGAGTTGTAGGGGTTTAATGGCACAGGCAGGGAGCCCAGCCAACAGCGAGTTGCAGTAATCCAGACGGGAGATGACAAGTGCCTGGATTAGGACCTGTGCCGCTTCCTGTGTAAGGCAGGGTCGTAACCATTTCCAACCATAACTAACCCTAACCATAACCATAACCATAACCATAACTATAACCATAACCATAACCAACCATAACCATAACCATAACCATAACCATAACCATAACCATAACCATAACCATCCATAACCATAACCATAACCACAACCACAACCATAGCCACAACCATAACCATAACCACAACCACCACCATAACGGTAAACGTAACCATAACCAACTATAACCAAGTACAAAAATAACCATAACCATAACCAACCATAACCATAACCAACCATAACTACAACCATAACCACAACCATAACCGTAACAGTAACCGTGAGCTAAAGTTGAGAGTGACAAGCTGAGTAGCTGGTTTCTATTTCCCCCTCATTCTGGTCTCTGTGGACCCTGCAGTGAGCCTGTTTCACACAGGATTCAACACCTCCAGCTCCCCTGGACTGGTGCTGAGGTTGACTGGGTTAGCTATCCCTGTCATGCTGTACCATCAAAATGAATAAGGACCTCTTTGCTTGGTAGATTCTAAATTGGGCAGTACTGCCTCAGAGGGGTTGTAAAAGTTCAAGAGTGAGTAAAAGGTTAGAGTTCGAACTTGATCGCAATCATGATTGATCAATGACGATAGGGATAAAGGACACAACTTAGCAGAGGGGGTGTAGAGCCGCCTCTTCCTATACGGAGACTACACACTGTGCACGCCCCCAAAAAAAAATAAAAGTTAAAAAAAAAGTTTGGGTCTGCTACAGTCTCTCTACATGGCAAAATGTGTAGAATTGCAGGAAATTTACTAAAATAATATAATTTCAGGCACTAAAACATTTAGCCAACAAGGTGGGGCGGCCACCTAACCAAATCTCCCTTAGGGCCCCCAAAAGGTTAGAGGCGGCAGTGAGGGGGTGAGTGTGTGTGTGTTGATGCAGTGTGTAGAGTGTAACAGGGGGTACAGAAACAATGTACTGCACAGGAAGGCCAGCAGATGACAGAGCAGAACTGACTATCTGACGGCAGGTGGTAAGTGACTGTGTAGGAATGTGTGTGTGTGCAGTGACAGGACGGAGAGCCGATGACAGAGCAAAATGAAAGCAGCGCACGCGATTCAACTCGGGGGAAGAGTTCACACTGTTACCGTGCCAACCAGCTGCGGGGCACGCGACCTGAACATGGCACTAAACACACACACAGACACAGACACAGACACACTGAAATCTCTCTCAACAATCATCATGTACTTAACAATTCAATCCCTCCGGAGTATTTTCCCTCCGTCTCAGTTGTTTTCCCTCCCTGCGATAGGAAACGTCTTGTTTCCTTAATGGTTTCCAGTAAAGTTCCCAGTGTCCCCGACGTTTACCCAGCAGCCATCTGGAGGAGTCTGCTTTGTGTGTCCAATTAGTTTACAAAGTTGCGTTAGTGTAATCAGCACTCTCCAGTTAAGACTTTCTGGTAGGATGGTTAGAATCTGATAAGATTTATGTTGTCTTCTACACAGTATATTGAGCTAAAAGCTGTGTGGAATCACACTGTATTGAGTTAACAGTGTGAGCATGTGCTATGTACATGTTTAGCCTTGTCTCCTGGGCCCTCTCAGCAGGCTACCCCTGTCTCCTGCTATGAAGAGGAAATGGAGCGCACTACAAATGAGTGTTTCCCAGCCGCAGCCTCAGCGTGTGTTTGTGTGATATGTTTGAGTTGCAATATGTTTCTCTCGCTCCAGTCTGTGTGTGTCTGTCTACTCTGTATCCAGTTGATCCGGCTTGGAGCTCCAGCAGCACGCCCAGCCCTCATTAAACCAGCCCCCCTGCCAGGAGCACTGTCTGGGCTTCACCTCCCCGAGAGCCTGGGTATAATCACCAACCACCAGCACCACCTCCACCCTGGGGCATAAACCAGACAAACCAAACTATACTACAGAGTCAGTTGCACCTTCAGACATAATTTATACTGAACAAAAATATAAACGCAACATGTAAAGTGTTGATCCCATGTTTCATGAGCTGAAATAAAAGATCCCAGAAGTGTTCCTTACGCACAAGAAGCTTATTTGTCTCAAATTTTGTGCACAAATTTGTTTACATCCCTGTTAGTGAGCATTTCTCCTTTGCAAAGATAATCCATCCACCTGACAAGTGTGGCATATCAAGAAGCTGATTAAACAGCATGATCATTACACAGGTGCACCTTGTGCTGGGGACAATAAAAGGCCACTCTAAAATGTGCAGTTTTGTCACACAACACAAGGCCACAGATGTCTCAAGTTTTGAGGCAGTGTGCAATTGACATGCTGACTGCAGGAATGTCCACCTGAGCTGATAATTGAACGTTCATTTATATAGCTCCCCAGTGGGTGTGGCTATACCCTCCCAGGCACACCCATGGCTGCACCCCTGCCCAGTCATGTGAAATATATATATTAGGGTTGCATGTTGCGTTTATATTTTTGTTCGGTATACATTCATTTATCACTGATTTCCACTTCAGGGACTACCACAGTACAAATGGGCCAGTTAGAGAGCATTAGCGAGAATAGGAGTTTAAGGCCAGTTGAAGCCACTAGGGAGAGGGACGTTAGGTAATGCTGCCCCTATTACACTGTTATTATCAGTCACACACACACACACACACACACATGCACTGTTATTGTCAGCCATGTGTGGTGCTGTGGTTCAGTGGGGCCAATCCAGCTGTCAGAAACCAGTCTGGGCCTCCTGGCTAGAGTCTGTAGAAGAGAACGGGGATAGGCTAATCCTAGAAAGGGGAGTGGAACTTGGAGGCTAGTGGGTGAAGGAGACTGCAGCTAAATCTGCGGTACTTCAGACTGCTTTTATGATAGTGAGTTTTTGGAGGGAATACTGAATACAATGAAGAAAGCAGAGAAACTATGCTTTTCCATGGAAGGACATTATAGTTTTCTTTCTCCAAATCTGAGACAGCTATCTTAGATAAGCAAAGCTTTAAATACATAGGATAGTGTGTACAATCTAAACATCTCCATATTTCTATCTTATAAAATCATCGCATACTATTGAGCACGCTCACACCAGCTGCTTCCTGTGACGACCTGTGTCCCTGCTGATGGATTCCCCCATTCTGGTTCCTCAGGCATCGCAGGCACGCTGCAGTCGCTCTCCCAGCCCATGTCACCCAGGACAGCTGGTGAGCAACCAGAACCAGAGCTAGCCAGCCGGCCGCCCTGCACTCAAGAAGTCCCAATCGTCTCATTCTCAATGTACAGTACAGTAAACACACACCAAGCTCACACACACAAACACACACACACACACACACACTGCTCCGTAGATCTCTAGGCTAACTGTACAGACGTGTTAACGCTCACTTCAGAGCGGCCCACACGCCAATGCTGGGTGTCTACATATCTCTCTGTTACCTCTCCTCTTTTATACACCCTCTCACCTAGCTGTATTTCAGGAGATGTCATGCGTTAGGATGTTGACAACATACCTGGTATTAGGCTGAGAGCTTCCTACTTTGAACACACACACGATCGCATTCACGCTAATCCTACCACATGCTACAGAGGTGTTTGAGAGTCAGTCCCATCACTCAGAGAAACCAGGTTGAAGGTGTGTGTGTGTTTGTGAAAGTACACACTACAGGGAATAACCTCTGAATTTCTCAACTAAACCAAGTATGAACACTTTCATTCTCAGCATTTACAGTATGAGTGCTTCTCTTTTAGTCCCTTTCTCTTTGATCTTTGTTTGAACAGACCTTGGAGGTAGGCCACTGATATATGGCTCTGTAATGGATCTGACACCATATGTGAGATGTCCTTTTGGGTTTTATACCTTTTATCCTGAATGTTCAGAAGTTACCATTCTGATAAACAGCAAAGAGAAGAGAGAGGACCGTTGATTTGATAACAAGTCGGGTCTCTGTCTAGCAGACATCTGCAGTGGCTTTGATTTTCACTGCATTAAAAGGAAGATATCAGAATTAGGTTGCTGTTAAACATTCTAATTGGTTTCATCCTTTCAACTAAAAGTCCCAAAACAACATATCACTTTACATTTGTGTTTTGGGAGAAATTCACAGTGCATTAGGAAAGTATTCAGACCCCTTGACTTTTTCCAAATGTTGTTACGTTACAGCCTTATTCTAAAATGGATTAAATATATTTTGTTCCTCATCAATCTACACACAATACCCCATAATGACAAAGCGAAAACAGGTTTTTAGAATTTTTTGCAAATGTATTTTAAAAAGAAAAACAGAAATACCCTATTTACATAAGTATTCAGACCCTTTGCTATGAGACTCGAAATTGAGCTCCGGTGCATCCTGTTTCCATTGATCATCCTTGAGATGTTTCTACAACTTGATTGGACGTGATTTGGAAGGCACACACCTTTCTATATAAGGTCCCACAGTTGACAGTGCATGTCAGAGCAAAAACCAAGCCATGAGGTCGAAATGAATTGTCCGTAGGGGTTCGAGACAGGATTGTGTCGAGGCACAGATCTGGGGAAGGGTATCAGAAAATGTCTGCAGTATTGAAGGCCCCCAAGAACACAGTGGCCTCCATCATTCTTAAATGGAAGACGCTTGGAACCACCAAGACTCTTCCTAGAGCTGGCCACCCAGCCAAACTGAGCAATTGGGGGAGAAGGGCCTTGGTCAGGGAGGTGACCAAGAACCCGATGGTCACTCTGACAGAGCTCCAGAGTTCCTCTGTGGAGGTGGGAGAACCTTCCAGAAGGACAACCATCTCTGCAGCATTCCACCAATCAGGCCTTTATGGTAGAGTGGCCAGACAGAAGCCACTTCTCAGTAAAAGGCACATGACAGCCCGCTTGGAGTTTGCCAAAAGGCATCTAAAGGACTCTCAGACCATGAGAAACAGGATTCTCTGGTCTGAAGAAACCAAGATTGAACTCTTTGACCTGAATGCCAAGCGTCAAATCTGGAGGAAACCTGGCACCATCCCTACGGTGTAGCATGGTGGTGACAGCAACATGCTGTGGGGATGTTTTTCAGCGGCAGGGACTGGGAGACTAGTCAGGATCGAGGGAAAGATGAACGGCGCAAAGTACAGAGAGATCATTGATGAAAACCTGCTCCAGAGTGCTCAGGACCTCAGACTGGGGCTAAGGTTCACCTTTCAACAGGACAACGACCCTAAGCACACAGCCAAGACAACGCAGGAGTGGCTTCGGGACAAGTCTCTGAATGTCCTTGAGTGGCCCAGCCAGAGCCTGGACTTGAACCCGATCTAACATCTCTGGAGAGACCTGAAATAGCTGTGCAGCAACACTACCCATCCAACCTGACAGAGCTTAAGAGGATCTGCAGAGTAGAATGGGAGAAACTCCCCAAATACATGTGTGCCAAGCTTGTAGTGTCATACCCAAGAAGGCTGACAAGTAATCGCTGACAAAGGTGCTTCAGCAAAGTACTGGGTACTGGGTAAAGGGTCTGAATACTTATGTGTTTTTTTTTATGAATTAGCACACATTTCTAAAAACCTGTTTTTGCTTTGTCATTATGGAGGGAAAAAAACAATTTAATCAATTTTAGAATAAGGCTGTAACGTAACAAAATGTGGAAAAAGTCAAGGGGTCTGAATACTTTCCGAATGCACTGTATATTTTATCAGAATTTGACCAAAGTCATGTCGAAAAAGCTTTCGGAAAAGTGACGTCAATAGAAGAACACAGATTGAACACACAACAGGAGTGAAGCCGCTGTCCACATAAGATGGTAAATACCCACATCATACCGAGTCCTCATTGTTTTAAATATATATATTTTGGCACTCTGAATAAAACCACTTATCATCTGATCGTATCCTGTGATTTTTTTATTCTGTATCAGCTAAAATAAATTGTATCACTTATACAGCGCAGGCTTTTAGCATGGCCCCCTTTACACCTCTGCTGGCTTACCCCTAATAGCTAACCAGTAGAAGCCTTGAAACATATCACTTATTAGCAGTTCAGCATATCAGCATTTCTCGTACCGTTACACAAAATCAAGATAAACCTTTACCATCATAGTAAACATTGAACGTCTATAACCAAACACGCTAAAACTCTGTTGTTGGTACGTAGCTATAGCTAGCGTAAGGACCTTTTCATTCTAAAAACAAAAGGTTAAAATGATACACACCTTTATAGGGTTAGGGTTAGTGTTCCCACACGGACATATCTCCAAGTTACAGCGCGTGTTTACAGAAGACAGACGGTAGACAGAGGGACCATCTGTGCTAATTAGCTATCTAGCATGCTTCGAACACCTGTGTGTAATGGAAGAAGGCCGGCAGAAACGTGTTGTCACTGAAACATACTGTCAGCTGCAACTGTGATGAAGCCAGTTAAAACAGTGTACAGTATGTGTATATTTAGCATTGGTGAAATGTATTTGATATGATATGAAAGTAGAGGGATTTATGTTTACATAACCGTATTGTAATTGAGAATCAATTCACGTTTAGATGGAGTATCTGGCTGTTTTGGCTGCCAGAGACAGTCTACCTCTGAAAATAACAAATAAGGTCCTTTGACCTTGAGAAGTAATGCTAGGCTCCTTAAGAGCACATATTGGGCTATTAGCTTGCTTGCTAGCTAGCTGGCTAGCTTATACCATCCCCAAACAGCATAATAGATTCGAGTGGGACAGTCCGTTTTGCATGGCCCGGTGCACTTAGATAGCTGGCTATCTTCTTTTTTTATCACCTACTAGCAACATAACATGACAAAACTCTTTGGGCACTTTAGTACCTACATCACCGAAGCCACCAGCAGGCTGTTTCCTTTCTCGACGTCAGAACCTCAACGTATTGTTGGTATATGTGTTTTTGATTAATGTAATTCAAATTAAGAAAATAGAAGTGTTTAATTATTTTTGTTTTTATAAACTTTTGCATAAAGACTGTTTAGATGGAATATAATCAATCTACGTTGTTAGATTGGTGGAATATATATCGTGCAACCTTTCCTTTAAACCTGACGATGTCACAGGCAACATCGCCTTGTTTCACTTAGAGCTGTGTTTGGTATCGGTTTTCAGAGCCCTGTGTGTGTGTGTGTGTGTGTGTGTGTGTGTGTGTGTGTGTGTGTGTGTGTGTGTGTGTGTGTGTGTGTCAAATAACATGGTTTACTGGTAGGGGTAATAAGGTACATGGCATGCCTTTTCTCTTCTCTTTCTGTACATGACACACAAATAGAATCCTGACGCAGAACAGACAAGGCATGGAACCAGAGAGGCGAAACAAACTCTGTTTAAAGGAGATGTATCCCACTGTCCCCAAGCCTAAACAGCAGTACAGATGTTCCATTGAGAAGGACCATTTTGGAGTCTCCACTGTCAGAGTACAGGCAGAATGAGATGAAAAGAAAATACAGTTGAAGTCGGAAGATTACATACACCTTAGCCAAATACATTTAAACTCAGTTTTTCACAATTCCTGACATTTAATCCTAGTAAAAATTCCCTGTCTTAGGTCAGTTAGGATCACCACTTTATTTTAAGAATGTGAAATGTCAGAATAATAGTAGAGAGAATTATTTATTTCAGCTTTTATTTATTTCATATCACATTCCCAGTGAGTCAGAAGTTGACATACACTCAATTAGTATTTGGTAGCATTGCCTTTAAATTGTTTAACTTGGGTCAAACGTTTCGTGTAGCCTTCCACAAGCTTCCCACAATAAGTTGGGTGCATTTTGGCCCATTCCTCCTGACAGAGCTGGTGTAACTCAGTCAGGTTTGTAGGCCTCCTTGCTCGCACACGCTTTTTCAGTTCTGCCCACAAATTTTCTATAGGATTGAGGTCAGGGCTTTGTGATGGCCACTCCAATACCTTGACTTGGTTGTCCTTAAGCCATTTTGCCATAACTTTGGAAGTATGCTTGGGGTCATTGTCCATTTGGAAGACCCATTTGCGACCAAGTTTTAACTTCCTGACTGATGTCTTGAGATGTTGCTTCAATATATCCACATCATTTTCCTTCCTCAAGATTCCATCTATTTTGTAAAGTGCACCAGTCCCTCCTGCAGCAAAGCACCCCCACAGCATGATGCTGCCACCCCGTGCTTCACGGTTGGGATGGTGTTCTTCAGCTTGCACGCCAACCCCTTTTTTCTCCAAACATAACGATGGTCATTATGGCCAAACAGTTCTATTTTTGTTTCATCAGACCAGAGGACATTTCCCCAAAAAGTATGATCTTTGTCCCCATGTACAGTTGCAAACCATAGTATGGCTTTTGGCGGTTTTGGAGCAGTGGCTTCTTCCTTGCTGAGCGGCCTTTCAGGTTATGTCGATATAGGACTCGTTTTACTGTGGATATAGATACTTTTGTACCTGTTTCCTCCAGCATCTTCACAAGGTCCTTTGCTGTTGTTCTGGGATTGATTTGCACTTTTCGCACCAAAGTACGTTAATCTCTAGGAGACAGAACGCGTCTCCTTCCTGAGCGGTATGACGGCTGCGTGGTCCCATGGTGTTTATACTTGCGTACTATTGTTTGTACAGATGAACGTGGTACCTTCAGGCGTTTGGAAATTGCTCCCAAGGATGAACCAGACTTGTGTAGGTCTACACATTTTTTTCTGAGGTCTTGGCTGATTTCTTTTGATTTCCCATGATGTCAAGCAAAGAGGCACTGAGTTTGAAGGTAGGCCTTGAAATACATCTTCAGGTACACCTCCAATTGACTCAAATGATGTCAATTAGCCTATCAGAAGCTTCTAAAGCCATGACATCATTTTCTGGAATTTTCCAAGCTGTTTAAAGGCACAGTCAACTTAGTGTATGTAAACTTCTGACCCACTGGAATTGTGATACAGTGAATTATAAGTGAAATAATCTGTCTGTAAACAATTGTTGGAAAAATTACTTGTGTCATGCACAAAGCAGATGTCCTAACCGACTTGCCAAATCTATAGTTTGTTAACTAGAAATTTGTGGA
Source organism: Coregonus clupeaformis (assembly GCF_020615455.1). Taxonomy (NCBI): domain Eukaryota; kingdom Metazoa; phylum Chordata; class Actinopteri; order Salmoniformes; family Salmonidae; genus Coregonus; species Coregonus clupeaformis. The sequence goes on from NC_059193.1 coordinate 21,516,380, forward strand.
GTGGTTGAAAAACAAGTTTTAATGACTCCAACCTAAGTGTATGTAAACTTCCGTCTTCAACTGTACATGAGTTTGATTAATGCAATAAACCATGATTGTCTCCTCTCAGGATGTCCTTCCCTGTCTTCTAAGGGGCTGAGTGAACACACACACACACACACACACGCACACACTCACCATGCTCTTTCACTGGATGTGGATTGAACACACACCACAGCCACAGTTCTTCATGGGCCTATGAGGGTCCCAGTCCTCTCTCTACATTCTCCCTGTTATTACAGTAAGTCATCCCCTAGACAGACCATGTTCCACCACCCAGACTTATAACCAAACCCACCCAATAAATCCCATTCTCAGTCCCTGTTCCAATCCAATCCACTACACCGTGGGGCTTACAGATGGAGGATGGAGGAACTCTCAGGTTGCTGAGCAGGAGAGTTGGAGAGATTGAGGTTGTTTCAGGCTTGGGAAGAGAAGAGGCTATCGGGTAACAGAGCTAGAGAGTTAGATAGTTAGAGAGAAGGTTGGAATGGCTGGGACCGTGTGTGTTGGTGGATGCCTGGGAAAGGTCCATGCCGTTAGAGTGGAGGCAGAGCAGAGACGGATAGCAGGGCTGGTTAATGGGTCAGGCCATAAAGACTGACAGTCTAAAGGGGAGAGAGGTCTGGACGAGGCCTGGATGGTAGGCTATGTCCTGTTGAGGATAGCAGTTAGGGCTCGGAGCGTGAGAGAGCATTGAGAGACAACAGGGCCTGAGACGTGGGCTAACACACAAGCAGGACCACAACTATGTGGTCAGAGCAGAGGGATTGGACTGTGCTGGTAGGAAAAGACACGGTTTGTTAAAACTTCAGATGATGAAATGACAGTTTACAAGGAAGCAACGTGATGGAATTCTTCTCTTGAATTATGTTACGTTTTCAACCACCCTAGAGACATACTAACTGCCAGGCCCCTTATAAAAGAGGTAGCTATACTATATATACAGAAGTATGTGGACACCCCTTCAAATTAGTGGATTCGGCATTTTTAGCCACACCCGTTGCTGACAGGTGTATAAAAACGAGCACACAGCCATGCAATCTCCATAGACAAACATTGACAGTAGAATTGCCTTACTGAAGAGCTCCGTGATTTTCAACGTGGCACCGTCATAGGATGTCACCTTTCCAACAAGTCAGTTCATCAAATTCTGCTCTGCTAGAGCTGCCCTGTTCAACCGTAAGTGCTGTTATTGTGAAGTGGAAACGTCTAGGAGCAACAACAGCTCAGCCGCGAAGTGGTAGGCCACACAAGCTCACAGAACGGGACCGCCGAGTGCTGAAGTGCGTAGCGCGTAAAAATAGTCTGTCCTCGGTTGCAACACACACTACTGAGTTCCAAACTGCCTCTGAAAGCAACGTCAGCACAAGAACTGTTCGTCAAGAGTTTTATGAAATGGGTTTCCATGGCTGAGCAGCCACACACAAGCCTAAAATCAACATGCGCAAAGCTAAGTGGTGTAAAGCTTGTCGCCATTGGACTCTGGAGCAGTGGAAACGGGTTCTTTGGAGTGATGAATCACGCTTCACCATCTGGCAGTCCGACGGACGAATCTGGGTTTGGCGGATGCCAGGAGAACGCTACCTGCCCGAATGTATAGAGCCAACTGTAAAGTTTGGGGGTAGAAGCTGTTAAGGAGCCTTTTGGTCCTAGACTTGGCGCTCCGGTACCGCTTGCAATGCCAGGGTTGTGGGCTGAATTCCCACGGGGGACCAGTACAGAGAAAAAAAAAAGTATGAAATGTATGTAAGTCACTCTGGATAAGAGCGTCTGCTAAATGACAAAAAAATTAGCAAGCTACAGTCAGCATATTGAGTAGAGGAGAGGAACTAAGGCCACCTCTCAGGCTACAGTTTGACTAAAGGTGCATGTCCTACTCCATGACTGTGACACTGGCACAGTTTACTGTTTGAAAGAGATTAAAAAGCTCCCTGAGTGGGTAAACATGGCTATACCAGGTCTGTATGGACCACAGTTTGCTCCTGTTTGTTTAGGAAGCAGCGACTAACCTGTAAGCAACAGGCCGAGTTGTAGAGTAAATCACTTGATGAATGAAAACAAGGGGGTATAAACATCTTGTTTGTCTAAACCACTTGTCAAGAAGTAAAAGGTCAGAGAGGATAGATGTACAGACCAAGGAGAGTTACGGAGACTTCTAGAGAGGTCATTCAGAGAAGTGGAATCTTAGAGAGAATCTTAACACAACTGGAGCTATCCAAACATCTTAGCAGAAATTGTCACGAAGACTCAGGTAAATGTCAGGCTTGACTATGGTTGTATTAGAAGTTCAATGGGCCTCATAGCCTCCCCTGCACTACACACTAAACTGTAAGGACAGTTAACTCTATACTGTTGGACAGTTAACTCTATACTGTTGGACAGTTAACTCTAAACTGTAAGGACAGTTAACTCTATACTGTAAGGACAGTTAACTCTATACTGTAAGGACAGTTAACTCTATACTGTAAGGACAGTTAACTCTATACCATTAGGACAGTTAACTCTATACTGTTAGGACAGTTAACTCTATATTGTAAGGACATTTAACTCTATATTGTAAGGACAGTTAACTCGATACTGTAAGGACAGTTCATTCTATACTGTAAGGACAGTTAACTCGATACTGTAAGGACAGTTAACTCTATACCATTAGGACAGTTAACTCTATACTGTAAGGACAGTTAACTCGATACTGTAAGGACAGTTAACTCTATACTGTAAGGACAGTTAACTCTATACTTTAAGGACAGTACTAACCCAGAACGCTGAGACTACCCATAATTCCCTGGGGTTGTCGGGGACAACAGCTGCACTCTCTCCCCACTCCTCATCCTCTGTCCATCATTACATGTTTGCAGAGATGACCCTCTCTCTCCCTCTCCTCCTCCAGCCCATCACTCCATCCCCTGGTTGGTTGTCTGTAGAGTTGAAAGGCGAGCGCTGGACCTGATTAGGCTGTTTGTGTTCTATAGGACAGGGGGGGAGGAAGCTCCCATACTGCTCCTCTGTGTCAACAGGCTGGCTCTCCACTGGGATTAACAGGCCAACAGGTCCCTATCAGTCACACACACACACACACACACACACACACACACACACACACACACACACAGGTATGTATGCACACAAACAAATACAACACAAAGACAGAACAAAGAGGGGGTCAAATGGTAATGTAGGGTGTATGTGGTTATATGTGCATGTGTGTGTCCGTGTGAGAGACAGTGTGTGTGTATATGTGTGTGTGTGTATTTGCTTGAATCTCTGTGTGTGTGTGTGTGTGTGTGTGTGTGTGTGTGTGTGTGTGTGTGTGTGTGTGTGTGTGTGTGTGTGTGTGTGTGTAAGAAAGATGGAGACAGACATGGTGCCCTACGTTCACCCCCCAGGGTCAAGAGCCCAATTCCTGTACGAAGAACATTCTGGAACACAGTGAAGACTACAAAGAGGTTCTAACAAGAGATCCTGACCTTTGCTCTTTGGACATATAAGGTGGTTATGTTAAAACCTCTCACGTTTTCGTCAACGCTCTTCTGGGTTTGGAGGCGGCAGGCAGGTCACTCTTGCATCACCCCAGGTCTCGAACACCCACACTCGTTCAGAGTCCTCTGCTGCGCACTGTAAAATACACATCTCCTTTCCTGAGCACATGGTAGTTCCCCAGTGTAAGGCGCTAGTCGATTAAGGTGCAGCTGGGAACTTTATGGACAGGGCATTCGCACACCGTATAGGCATTCCATTGATTCCCCTATCCATTCCACGCCCCATCAGTGCACTTGATAGTCGACTATTAGGATCCGGGTTGGTTAAGGAAGTTACTGCACCACTCACCATGATTACCCAGGAGACTCATTGTGAGCAGGTTACTTTTTCCATTATTGAGTCTCCTGCTTTCCCTGTGGTAGTAGGTATCCCTGTTCCTTTATACGGTAGCCCATCCTGTTGATCTGTTTAGCCTCCGCTCAAACTTTCGTTGCTATTACCAGCTGTTGTCTTAGCTCTCTCGAATAACACCTGTGACTGCTTTATGCCTATCTCAAATGTCAATATGCCTTGCCTATTGCTGTTTCAGTTTGTTCTAACTGTACTTTTTCAATGTAGAGCCCCCAGTCCTGCTCAACCTGTCTCCGATAGATCCTTTGTCCCACCCCCCAAACACGCGGAGACCGGCTCAATCGGTGCCTCCAGTGATGCTATCTCTTTCATTGTTACCCAACGCTTAGGTTGACCTCCACTGTACTCATATCCTTCCATATCCTTGTCTGTACATAATGCCCTGAATCTATTCTACAACGCCCGGAAATCTGCCCCTTTTTTTCTCTCTACCCAATGCACTAGAAGACCAGTTCTTAAAGCCTTTAGCCGTATCCTTATTCTACTCCTCCTCTGTTCCTCTGGTGATGTAGAGGTTAACCCAGGCCCTGTAGGCCCCAGTATCACTCCTGCTCCCCAGGCGCTATCATTTGTTGACTTCTGTAATCGCAAAAGCCTTGGTTTCTTGCATGTTAACATCAGAAGCCTCCTCCCTAAGTTTGAGTTATTCACTGCGTTAGCACACTCAGCCAACCCTGATGTTCTAGCGGTGTCTGAATCCTGACTTAGGAAGGCCACCAAAGATTCTAAAATGTCCATTCCCAACTACAACATTTTCTGTCTAGTTAGAACTGCCAAAGGGGGCAGAGTTGCAATCTACTTTAGAGATAGCCTGCAAAGCTCTATCATACTATCCAGGTCTATGCCCAAACAGTTTGAGCTTCTACTTCTAAAAATCCACCTTTCCAGAAATAAGTCTCTCACAGTTGCCGCTTGCTACAGACCCCCCTCAGCCCCCAGCTGTGCCCTGAACACCATATGTGAATTGATTGCCCCCCATCTATCCTCAGAGTTCGTACTGCTTGGTGACCTAAACTGGGATATGCTTAACACCCCGGGCGTCCTACAATCTAAACTAGATGCCCTCAATCTCACACAAATTATCAAGGAACCTACCAGGTACAACCCTAAATCCGTTAACATGGGCACCCTCATAGATATCATCCTGACTAATTTACACTTTAAATACACCTCCGCTGTCTTCAACCAGGATCTCAGTGATCACTGTTCATTGCCTGCGTCCGTAATGGGTCCGCGGTCAAACAACCACCCCTCATCACTGTCAAACGCTCCCTAAAACACTTCATTTACATTTTAGTAGACACTCTTATCCAGAGAGACTTACAGTTAGTGAGTGCATACATTATATATTTATTTTAATTGTATTTATTTTATCATACTGGCCCCCCGTGGGAATTGAACCCACAACCCTGGCGTTGCAACCGCCATGCTCTACCCACTGAGCTACATCCCTGCCGGCCATTTCCTCCCCTACCCTGGACGAATTGTGCGCCGCCCCATGGGTCTCCCGGTCGCGGCCTGCTACGACAGAGCCTGGATTCGAACCAGGATCTCTAGTGGCACAGCTAGCACTGCGATGCAGTACCTTAGACCACTGCGCCACTCGGGAGACTTCAGCGAGCAGGCCTTTCTAATTGACCTGGCCCGGGTATCCTGGATGGATATTGACCTCATTCCGTCAGTAGAGGATGCCTGGTTGTTCTTTAAAAGTGTTTTCCTCTCCATCTTAAATAAGCATGCCCCATTCAAAAAATACAGAACTAAGAACAGATATAGCCCCTGGTTCACCCCAGACTTGACTGCCCTTGACCAGCACAAAAAAATCCTGTGGCGTACGGCATTAGCATCAAACAGCCCCCGCGATATGCAACTTTTCAGGGAAGTCAGGAACCAATATACACAATCAGTTAGGAAAGCAAAGGCTAACTAATTGTTGCAACCCCTATCACCAGCCTGTTCAACCTCTCTTTCGTATTGTCTGAGATCCCCAGAGATTGGAAAGCTGCCGCGGTCATCCCCCTCTTCAAAGGGGTTGACACTCTAGATCCAAACTGTTACAGACCTATATCCATCCTGCCCTGCCTTTCGAAAGTATTTGAAAGCCAAGTTAACAAACAGATCACCGACCATTTAGAATCCCACCGTACCTTCTCCGCTAGGCAATCTGGTTTCCGAGCTGGTCATGGGTGTACCTCAGCCACGCTCAAGGTCCTAAACGATATAATAACCGCGATCGATAAAAGACAGTACTGTGCAGCCGTCTTCATTGACCTGGCCAAGGCTTTTGACTCTGTCAATCACCGCATTCTTATTGGCAGACTAAATAGCCTTGGTTTCTCAAATGACTGCCTCGCCTGGTTCACCAACTACTTCTCAGATAGAGGTCAGTTGTTGTCTGGACCTCTGGCAGTCTCTATGGGGGTGCCACAGGGTTCAATTCTTGGGCCGACTCTATTCTCTGTGTATTTCAATGATGTCGCTCTTGCTGCTGGTGACTCTCAGATCCACCTCTACGCAGACGACACCATTTTGTATACATCTGGCCCTTCATTGGACACTGTGTTAACAAACCTCCAAACGAGCTTCAATGCCATGCAACACTCCTTCCGTGGCCTCCAACTGCTCTTAAACGCTAGTAAAACTAAATGCATGCTCTTCAATCGAACGCTGCTGGCACCCGCCTGCCCGAGTAGAATCACTACTCTCGGCGGCTCTGACTTAGAATATGTGGACAACTACAAATACCTAGGTGTCTGGTTAGACTGTAAACTCTCCTTCCAGACTCACATTAACCATCTCCAATCCAAAGTTAAATCTAGAATTGGCTTCCTATTTCACAACAAAGCCTCCTTCACTCATGCTGCTAAACATGCCCTCGTAAAACGGACTATCCTACCGATCGTTGACTTCGGCGATGTAATTTACAAAATAGCTTCCAACACACTACTCAGCAAATTGGATGTAGTCTATCACAGTGCCATCCATTTTGTCACCAAAGCCTCATATACTACCCACAATTGTGACCTGTACGCTCTCGTTGGCTGGCCCTCACTACATATTCGTCGCCAAACCCACTGGCTCCAGGTCATCTATAAATCCCTTCTAGGCAAATCCCCGCCTTATCTTAGCTAATTGGTCACCATAGCAACACCCACCCGTAGTATGCGTTCCAGCAGGTATATCTCACTGGTCATCCCCAAAGCCAACACCTCCTTTGGTCGCCATTCCTTCCAGTTCTCTGCTGCAAATGACTGGAACGAACTGCAAAAATCTCTGAAGCTGGAGACACTTATCTCCCTCACTATCTTTAAGCATCAGTTGTCTGAGCAGCTTATCGATCACTGCACCTGTACACAGCCCATCTGTAATTAGCCCACCCAACTACCTCATCCCCATATTGTTATTTACATTGTTATTTATTTTGCTAATTTGCACCCCAGTATCTCTATTTACACATCATCTTCGGAACATCTATCACTCCAGTGTTAATCCTAAATTATAATTGTAATTATTTTGCACTATGGCCTATTTATTGCCTTACCTCCATAACTTACTACATTTGCACACACTGTATATAGATTTTCTATTGTGTTATTGACTGTACGTTTTGTTTATTCCATATGAAACTCTGTGTTGTTGTTTTTTCCGCACTGCTTTGCTTTATCTTGGCCAGGTCGCAGTCGTAAATGAGAACTTGTTCTCAACTGGCTTACCTGGTTAAATAAAATAAATACAAATAAGTGTTGATTTTCTAACTGATCTTCCCCTCTCCCAAGGTAACACCACCATCCTGGTCGTTGTGGACCGCTTTTCTAAAGCCTGCCGCCTTCTTCCTCTGCCTGGTCTCCCCACGGCTCTGCAAACTGCAGAAGCCCTGTTTACACATGTCTTCTGGCACTACGGGGTACCAGAGGATATAGTGTCTGACCGAGGTCCCCAGTTCACGTCCAAGGTCTGGAAGGCGTTCATGGAACGTCTGGGGGTCTCGGTCAGCCTGACCTCTGGGTTCCACCCCGAGAGTAATGGACAGGTGGAACGGGTAAATCAGGACGTGGGTAGGTTCCTGCGGTCCTACTGCCAGGACCGGCCGGGGGAGTGGTCGGTGTTCTTGCCATGGGCAGAATATGCCCAGAACTCTCTCTGCCACTCCTCCACTAACCTAACGCCTTTCCAGTGTGTTCTAGGTTACCAACCGGTTCTGGCACCGTGGCACCAGAGCCAGACTGAGGCTCCTGCGGTGGATGACTGGTTTCGGCGCGCGGAGGAGACGTGGGATGCTGCCCACGTTCACCTCCAACGCGCCGTGCGTCGTCAGAAGGCCAACGCTGACTGCCACCGCAGTGAGGGGGATCGGGTCTGGCTCTCGACCCGGAATCTGCCCCTTCGCCTGCCCTGCCGGAAGCTGAGCCCGCGGTTTGTGGGGCCATTCAAAGTCCTGAGGAGAGTCAACGAGGTCACTTATAGGTTATTACTTCCCCCTGATTACCGTATTAACCCCTCGTTTCATGTGTCTCTCCTCAGGCCGGTGGTAGCTGGTCCGCTCCAGGAGTCTGAGGTGCGGGAGGTCCCTCCACCTCTTCTGGACATCGAGGGGGCCCCGGCGTACTCTGTCCGTTCCATCCTGGATTTGAGGCGTCGGGTGGGGGTTCTTCAGTACCTCGTTGAGTGGTAGGGGTACGGTCCGGAGGAACGGTGCTGGGTCCCGGTGAGGGATATCCTCGATCCCTCCATGTTACGGGATTTCCACCGTCGCCATCCGGCTCGCCCTGCTCCACGTCCTCCTGGCCGTCCCCGATGCCGGGGTCAGCGTGCAGCTGGAGCCGTGCGTCAAGGGGGGGGGGGGTACTGTCACGACTTCCGCCGAGGCTGCCTCCCCTCCTTGTTCGGGCAGGTTTCGGTGTTCGGCGTCACTGGCTTACTAGCTACTGCCGATCCATTTATCATCACTCCATTTGTCTTGTCTTCAATCACACACACCTGGTCCTTATTCCCTCATTAGTCATTGTATAAGTGTTCCCTCTGCTTCTTTGTCTGTGTGGGTGATTGTTTATTGTGGAGGTTAGTGAAGCTCGGTGGAGCTCGTGTATTTTGTATCGACGGGAGTATTTCCCGTGTGTCTTGTATTTTCCAGTGCGTCTGTTTTGTGCCCTGGAGTGTGTTTGACGCATTTCTACGTAAACCTGTATTTTGCGGATTAAAGCCTGTTATTCTGTGATTTACCCTCCTGCGCCTGTCTCCTTCAACACCACCTCATCACAGGTGGACTCACTAAACACACATGCTTCGTTTGTAAATTATGTCTGAATGTTGGAGTGTGCCCCTGGCTATCCTTGAATAAAAATTTTTTTTTTTTAAATGGTTCCGTCTGGTTTTCTTAATATAAGGAATTTTAAATTATTTATAATTTTACTTTTACTTTTGATACTTAAGTATATTTTAGCAATTACATTTACTTTTGATACTTAAGTATATTTTAAACCAAATACTTTTAGACTTTTACTGAAGTAGATTTTACTGGGTGACTTTTACTTTTACTTGAGTCATTTTCTATTAAAGTATCTTTACTTTTACTCAAGTATGACAATATGGTACTTTTTCCACCCCTGCTGTGCCTGAGGCCAGTTATGAGCAGTACCTCGGTCCTGTTTGTGTGTGTGTGTTGGGGTGTAGTGTTACAGTGTATTTGTCACAGGTCAGTGCTCTAGCCAGGGTTAATTATGACCCACAGCTACAGTCTGACTCACAACCACAACCACAACACCACCTGGATATGGTTCACTACAGTAAGTCACTGGTGGTAGGTAAGGGAGGAGAAAGGGGGAGGGGAGATGTACTGAATTAGCTGATTGTGAGTCTGTTGATAAAAAAGAGAGGTAGAGAGAGAAAGAGAGAGAGAGAGAGAGTCTGGTAGTGAGATCATTCCATTGGGTCTCTCTGTGCTGTAGATAGTATCAGACTCCCAGTTAATAGGTACATTCAGGCCTCACACAGACACACACAGACCTGGACCTGGCTATGGAGAGATACCATAATACAGTAGACATGAGCTCACTATAACTCTGATCTATAACAGCAGTGCACTTCATAGGAAATAGGGTGCCATTTGGGACACATCCTGTACAAAGCCATGTTCAACTGCCAGGGACATGAGTTTGACGAGGTAAACAGTATGCTTACTAAAGGTTGATCAACTAACAGCATCCAGCCCTGGGACGCCATCCATCCCTCCACTTTCTCCTCCTCTGCCACCGCGTTCTCTACTTTACTAGGACTTTCATTACTATACTCTCTTTTCCTTTCCTTTGTTCCTGCCTTCTACTCATTCCTCTATCCTCCATGCCACTCTCTCTCAGTGATGACAGAGAAACAACCATGACATCATACCGATGACAAAGATAACCTACAATAACTGGGCCTCACCCCATTGAGAGCACTTTTACTATTTGAGTGTTTGACCTGAGATGTACATTTCCCGGAGGGTCTTCAGGAGCGGTAATAATAGACCCCTGGAGTGTGTTGTAGTAGTCATCTGGCACAGGAGGTTGGTGGCACCTTAACTGGGGAGGACAGGCTCGTGGTAATGGCTGGAGTGGAATAAGTGGAATGCTATCAAATACATCGGAAACATGGTTTCCATGTGTTTGATGCCAATCCATTTGCTCCGTTCCAGCCATTATTATGAGCCGTTCTCCCCTCAGCAGCCTCCACTGTCCTCTGGAGTGTGTTGTAGTAGTCCTCTGGAGAGTGTTGTAGTAGTCCTCTGGAGAGTGTTGTAGTAGTCCTCTGGAGTGTGTTGTAGTAGTCCTCTGGAGTGTGTTGTAGTAGTGCTCTGGAGTGTGTTGTAGTAGTCCTCTGGAGTGTGTTGTAGTAGTCCTCTGGAGTGTGTTGTAGTAGTCCTCTGGAGTGTGTTGTAGTAGTCCCCTGGAGTGTTTTGTAGTAGACCCCTGGAGTGTGTTGTAGTAGTCCTCTGGAGTGTGTTGTAGTAGTCCTCTGGAGTGTGTTGTAGTAGTCCTCTGGAGTGTGTTGTAGAAGTCCTATGAGTAGGTTATAACAAGTCATTGCATCTATCCACTGCCAGGGGGAGTAGGACACCTCTGAATCTGTCAAAGACAACTCAGAGCTACTTCAAACTGGGCTGAGTGAGAGATCAGCAGAAGAGCATTTAAAGGTTTTTGAATGACACAGAGCTGAATGGCTCACACATGGTCTGGTAGGTGGAAGAGGTGATCATCTGAGCTCCTTGGTACGAGAAGAGACAGTTTGACAAATCACAGTGGATTACCAGAGCAGATTATAGTAGCCAGGCCACAGATGAGCAGAAGGGGGAGATACAGTGGCGCAGTGGTCTAAGGCACTGCATCGCAGTGCTAACTGTGCCACTAGAGATCCTGGTTCGAATCCAGGCTCTGTGGCTCTGAGGCTAGCTGAGAGGAGGGGACAGTGTGTATCCTGTCCCAGAGTGTGTGTGTCTATGTGTGTCTGTGTGTGTGTGTGTGTGTGTGTGTGTGTGTGTGTGTGTGTGTGTGTGTGTGTGTGTGTGTGTGTGTGTGTGTGTGTGTGTGTGTGTGCATGTCTGCGCACGTGCACGCATGTGCGTGTCAGTACTGGATGGAAGACTGATATGAAACCGCTTGGACTCAGATAAAATAGAGTGGAAGTTTTGGCTTGTTATGGAGAATGTGTCCTAATTCACTCCACATAGAGGACTGTCCTAACCTTGAGAGAGCTGTGCTGCTGCTCTGCTCTGTGTGGAACCTTTACTGGGCATTCCGCCAGTGTGGCTGGTACTAAAGCATCTTTACTGTGTGCTTTGGTTCATGCCATGGCTGCAACCCTTCTAATTTAGTGTACCCTGCGCGCACCACCGATGTGGAATTCCTGGTCTCTGGCAGCATTTGGAACTGCCAATCTGCGGTAAAGAACACTGAGTTCATCTCAGCCTTTGCTCCCCTTCAGTCCCTTGACTTTTTGGCCCTGACGGAGACATGGATCATCCCTGAGAACACCTTCATCTGACTACGTTTTCTCTCATAGTCCGAGAGCATCTGGTCATCGCGGTGGTGGCATAGGGCTATTAATTTCTTTTAAGTGGAGATTTTATCCCTCTCTTACCTGTCCATCTACTCATTTGAATTCCATGCCGTCAATGTTACTTGTCCACTCAAGCTTAACATTATTGTCATCTATCACCCACCAGGTGCCCTTGGAGAGTTCCTCAATGAGCTTGACACCTTGATAAGCTAATTTCCTGGTGATGGCTCACCACTCTTCGTACTTGGCGACTACAACCTTCCGACGTATTCCTTCGATTTATTTCTTTCCAACTCTTTCTTTCCGCTCCTTGCCTCTTTTGACCTCACCATTAGCCAGTCCCCTCCAACTCACAAGGCAGGCAATATGCTTGACCTCATCTTTACTAGAGACTGCTCGCCTACTAATCTCACTGCAACGCCCCTCCAGGTCTCTGATCACTACTTTATTTCCTTTTCTGTCTCCCTTTCCTCCAACCCTAGCCACTCAGTGCCTACCCCGATGGCCATGCGCCGCCGCCATCTTCGCTCTCTCTCTCCCACTACTCTCTCCTCTTCTATCCTATCATCTCTCCCTTCTGCTAAATCCTTCTCCCTTCTGTCTCATGATTCTGCCTATTTGTGCCTACTCTCCTCCCAAATCAAATAAAATAAAATAAAATCAAATTTTATTTGTCACATACACGTGTTTAGCAGATGTTATAGCGGGTGTAGCAAAATGCTTGTGCTTCTAGCTCCGACAGTGCAGTAATATCTAACAAGTCATATCTAAAAATGTCACCACATATACCCAACACACACAAATGGAATGGGATTTAAGAATATATACATATATGGACAAGCAATGACAGAGCGGCATGGACTAAGATACAGTAGAAAGTTATAGAATAGAATGCAGTATATACATATGAGATGAGTAGTCCAAGATGTAAACATTATTAAAGTGACTAGTGTTCCATTTCTAAAGTGGCCAGTGATTTCAATAGGCAGCAGCAGCCTCTAATGTGCTAGTGGTGGCTATTTAACAGTCTGATGGCCTTGAGATAGAAGCTGTTTTTCATTCTCTCGGTCCCAGCTTTGATGCACCTGTACTGACCTTGCCTTCTGGATGATAGCGGGTGAACAGGCAGTGGCTCGGGTGTCCTTGATGATCTTTTTGGCCTTCCTGTGACATCGGGTGCTGTATGTGTCTTGGAGGCGGGTAGTTTGCCCCCGGTAATGCGTTCGGCAGACCACACCACCCTCTGGAGAGCCCTGCGGTTGTGGGCGGTGCAGTTGCCGTACCAGGCGGTGATACAGCCCGACAGGATGCTCTCAATTGTGCATCTGTAAAAGTTTGTGAGGGTTTTAGGTGCTAAGCCGAATTTCTTCAGCCTCCTGAGGTTGAAGAGGCTCTGTTGCGCCTTCTTCACCACACTGTCTGTGTGGGTGGACCATTTCAGTTTGTCGGTGATGTGTACGCCAAGGAACTTGAAGCTTTCCACCTTCTCCACTGCGGTCCCGTCGATGTGGATAAGGGGGTGCACCCTCTGCTGTTTCCTGAAGTCCACAATCATCTCCTTGTGTCACGGATTCAGCCGAGGCTGCCCCTCCTCCTTGCTCGGGCTGGCTTCGGCGTTCGTCGTCACCGGAGTACTAGCTGCTACCGATCCATGTATCTATGTTCGACTTGTTTTGTCTTAATTGGTCACACCTGTTTCCCATCATGTAGTTATGTCTTCCCTATTTAACCCGCTGTCTCACACTGTGTGTTGTGTGTGTTTGTTCATGTTTTGGTTGTCGTTAGTGTGCGGGTTTGTTCCCTCCCTCCGTGGAGTTTGTTGTTCATTCTTTTACCTACGAGTAAAGTACGCCTTTTGATTAGCACTGTGTCCTGCGCCTGACTTCGCCTACCGCATCACACTGACGCCTTGACAACTTGTTTTGTTGATGTTGAGTGAGAGGTTATTTTCCTGGCACCATACTCCCAGAGCCCTCACCTTCTCCCTGTAGGCGGTCTCGTCATTGTTGGTAATCAAGCCTACTACTGTTGTGTCGTCTGCAAACTTGATGATTGAGTTGGAGGAGTGCTTGGCCACGCAGTCATGGGTGAACAGGCAGTACAGGAGGGGGCTGAGCATGCACCCTTGTGGGGCCCCAGTGTTGAGGATCAGCAAAGTGGAGATGTTGTTTCCTACCTTCACCACCTGGGGGCGGCCCATCAGGAAGTCTAGGACCCAGTTGCACAGGGTGGGGTTCAGACCCAGGGCCTCGAGCTTAATGATGAGCTTGGAGGGTACTATGATGTTGAATGCTGAGCTATAGTCAATGAACAGCATTCTTACATAGGTATTCCTCTTGTCCTGATGGGATAGGGCAGTGTGCAGTGTGATGGCGATTGCATCATCTGTGGATCTATTGGGGCGGTAAGCAAATTGAAGTGGGTCTAGAGTGACAGGTTAGGTAGAGGTGATATGATCCTTGACTAGTCTCTCAAAGCACTTCATGATGACAGAGGTGAGTGCTACAGGGCGATAGTCATTTAGTTCAGTTACCTTTCTTGGGTATAGGAACAATGGTGGCCATCTTGAAGCATGTGGGAACAGCAGACTGGGAAAGCGAAAGATTGAATATGTCCATAAACACACCAGCGAGCTGGTCTGCGCATGCTCTGAGGACACGGCTAGGGATGCCGTCTGGGCCGGCAGCCTTGCGGGGGTTAACATACTTAAATGTCTTAATCACATCAGCCATGGAGAAGGAGAGGCCACAGTCCTTGGTAGTGGGCCTCGTCAGTGGCACTGTGTTATCCTCAAAGCGGGCGAAGAAGGTGTTTAGCTTGTCTGGAAGCGAGGCATCGGTGTCGGCGACGTGGCTGGTTTTCCTTTTGTAGTCTGTGATTGTCTGTAGACACTGCCACATATGTCTCGTGTCTGAGCCGTTGAATTGCGACTCCACTTTGTCTCTATACTGATGTTTTGCCAGTTGAATTGCCTTGCGGAGTGAGTAGCTACACTGTTTGTATTCTGCCATATTCCCAGTCACCTTGCCATGGTAGAATGCGGTGGTTTGCGCTTTCAGATCTATCCACAGTTTCTGGTTAGGTTAAGTTTTAATAGTCACAGTGGGCACAACATCCCCTATACACTTCTTGATAAACCCAGTCACTGTTTCAGTGTATACGTCTAAATTATTTTCGGAAGCTACCCGGAACATATCCCAGTCCACGTGATCAAAACAATCTTGAAGCGTGGATTCCGATTGGTCAGACCAGCGTTGAATAATCCTTAGCACAGTTACTTCCTGTTTGAGTTTCTGCCTATAGTAAGGGAGAAGCAAAATGGAGTAGTGGTCAGATTTGCCGAAAGGAGGGCGGGGGAGGGCCTTATAACCATCCCAGAAGTTTGAATAGCAATGGTCGAGGGTTTTGGCAGCGCGACTGCAACAGTCGATATGTTGATAGAACTTCGGCAGCCTAGTCCTCAAATTTGCTTTGTTAAAATCCAGGCAACAATAAATGCAGCCTCAGGATATGTGGTTTCCAGTTTGCATAAGGTCCAGTGAAGTTCTT
This sequence comes from Coregonus clupeaformis, assembly GCF_020615455.1. Taxonomy (NCBI): domain Eukaryota; kingdom Metazoa; phylum Chordata; class Actinopteri; order Salmoniformes; family Salmonidae; genus Coregonus; species Coregonus clupeaformis. The sequence continues at coordinate 21,531,893 of NC_059193.1, forward strand.
TGAGGGCCGTCGTGGTATCGGCTTGAGGGGGGATATACACGGCCGTGACTATAACCAAAGAATATTCTCTTGGGAGATATTACGGTCAGCATTTGATTGTGAGATATTCTAGGTCGGGTGAACAGAAGGACTCGAGTTCCTCTATGTTAGTACAATTACACCATGAGTCATTAATCATGAAACACACACCTCCACCCTTCTGCTTCCCGGAGAGATATTTATTCCTGTCTGCGTGATGAACTGAGAACCCATCTGGCTGGACCGATTCCAACAGAATATCCCAAGAGAGCCATGTTTCCGTGAAACAGAGTATGTTACAGGCCTTGATGTCTCTCTGGAAAGAAATCCTTGCCCGTAGTTCGTTGAGCTTGTTAACCAGAGACTGAACATTAGCGTTGCTACGCTGACGATACACAACTAATCTTCTCCTTTCCCCCTTCTGATAACCAGGTGGCGAATCGCATCTCTGCATGTCTGGCAGACATATCAGTATGGATGACGGATCACCACCTCAAGCTGAACCCTGGCAAGACGGAGCTGCTCTTCCTCCCGGGGAAGGACTGCCCGTTCCATGATCTCGCCATCACGGTTGACAACTCCGCTGTGTCCTCCTCCCAGAGTGCGAAGAGCCTAGGCGTGACCCTGGACAACACCCTGTCGTTCTCCGCCAACATCAAGGCGGTGACCCGCTCCTGCAGGTTCATGCTCTACAACATTCGGAGAGTGCGACCCTGCCTTACACAGGAAGCGGCGCAGGTCCTGGTCCAGGCACTTGTCATCTCCCGTCTGGACTACTGCAACTCGCTGTTGGCTGGCCTCCCTGCCTGTGCCATTAAACCCCTACAACTCATCCAGAATGCCGCAGCCCGTCTGGTGTTCAACCTTCCCAAGTTCTCTCACGTCACCCCCCTCCTCCGCACACTCCACTGGCTTCCAGTTGAAGCTCGCATCCGCTACAAGACCATGGTGCTTGCCTATGGAGCAGTGAGGGGAACGGCACCTCTGTACCTTCAGGCTCTGATCAGTCCCTACACCCAAACGAGGGCATTGCGTTCATCCACCTCTGGCCTGCTGGCTCCCCTTCCTCTGCGGAAGCATAGCTCCCGCTCAGCCCAGTCAAAACTGTTCGCTGCTCTGGCACCCCAATGGTGGAACAAGCTCCCTCACGACGCCAGGACAGCGGAGTCACTCACCACCTTCCTAAGACATTTGAAACCCCACCTCTTTAAGGAATACCTGGGATAGGATAAAGTATTCCTTCTAACCCCCCCCAAATTGTAAAGTGGTTATCCCACTGGCTATAGGGTGAACGCACCAATTTGTGAGTCGCTCTGGCTAAGAGCGTCTGCTAAATGACGTTAATGTGCCCTTGAGCAAGGCACTTAACCCTAATTGCTCCTGTAAGTCGCTCTGGATAAGAGCGTCTGCTAAATGACTAAAATGTAATGTAAATGTAGCGAGTAGTATACTTAGAAGCGGTGGGTGGTGTGCGCGCCTCCTAAGTCGAACCAGCAGGCCGCTCCGAGTGCCTCTCCTCCGCCGGCGATGTTTTGTGTCAGCCTGTTCAGTTGCCCTGGGGAGAGCAAACAAAGGATCTGCTTCGGGAAAGTCGTATTCCTGGTCGTAATGCTGGTGAGTTACCGCCGCTCTGATATCCAATAGTTTTTCTCGGCTGTATGTAATGATGCCTGTTACGGATACAGGTATCCTCTGTGTGTTTTTGTGTTGTTCCTCTCCTTCTGCCCTAATCACAGGTGTCCTTTATGTTCCTGATTGGTGGTCGTTGGGGTGTCCCACCTGTCCGACATCCGTTTGGCTGCTGATTGCTAAGGTGGACCAATCAGTGGACATTCCTCTGTATTGCACCACCTGTTTCTAGTTTTTCACTTACACCTCCCATTGTTTTAAAAGACAGTCAGTTGTGTTTGTTGGGAGAGACTATTTCCGTATGTGAGTATGGATACTGTGGTGTCCTGTGTTTTGTGTACTCACTCATTTGTTGGTTACTCTTTGGTAACTTTGTTGTGTGTTTCTGGGAAAAGGGGGATTTAAGCAAGTTGCCCTTGGGCATACATTACCCGTAGGAAGAAAATTGTCTAAAAACACTAGTTAGACCTGAGCTGACCACCCACTGTAATTTTTGTAAGATTAGTAGTAGCTTAGCGGTTCTTGAGGCAGGCAAGATCAGTTTAGTTTTTTTTTTACATTATTGTTTCATTTCTTGGGTCCTGCTCAGCCCTTTTTCCCAAACCTTTACTGTGTGTTCAAAATAAACATGTGTTTGACGGTAGTTTATGGTTGTCAGTGTATTTTTTGTTCATGATTCTAATTTGCATGAATTATGTTACGGGTCTCTTTTCCATCCACCCTAGACTTTTAAAGCCACGGGGTTCGTAACAATGCCAAACACTTTCTGAGCTAATAATGTAATAAATAATACATAAAAAACAAAATACTGCAAAGTTTCCTAAGAGCTAGTCGCGAGGCTGCCATCATCGTCGGCGCCAATGTTTCTGCATCCTATGACTTGCACTGTTCCCTTTCCTCCTGGCCTGCTTGTTCCCTTTCCTCCCGGCCTGCTTGGCCCTCCCCTCCTGTTCCGTAGCTGAGTGAGTCATTGCGAGCTTACGGAACAGTGCTGTGGGCAGCTGAGCAAAAATTTAGGAAAACTAAACTTCCGGAGGACCTATTATCCTTTCACTCCCTCCTCTCTGCCTTCTCTTCCTCTGTATACACTGCTATAGACACTTTCTATCACTCAACATTTCAAGTTTCTGCCTCTAACCCTAGGAAACTCTTTTCCACCTTCTCCTCCCTCCTTAATCCTCCACCCCTCCCCCTCCCACCTCCCTCTGCGGATTACTTTGTCAAACACTTTGAAAAGAAGGTTGACGACATCCACTCCTCATTTACTCAGCCTATTGAGTCCACTGGTCCCACTCACACAGAACTACCCTACGCCTTGACCTCTTTCTCCCCTCTCTCTCCAGATGAAATCCTGCGACTAGTGAGGTCCAGCCGCCCGACAACCTGCCTGCCTGACCCCATCCCCTCCTCCCTTTTCCAGACCATCTCTGGAGACCTTCTCCCATTCCTTACTTCCCTCATCAACTCATCCTTGACCACTGGCTGCGTCCCCTCTGACTTCAAAATGGCCAGAGTTGCTCCCCTCAAAAACTATAGACCGGTATCCCTTTCTTTTCTTTCCAAAACACTTGAGCGTGCTGTCTCTGACCAACTCTCTCACTATCTCTCTCAGAATGATTTTCTTGACCCTAACCGGTCAGGCTTCAAGATGGGTCACTCAACCGAGACTGCTATTGTCTTTGTCACGGAGGCTCTCTGCACTGCCGAAGCTGACTCTCGCTCCTCTGTTCTCATCCTCCTAGATCTATCCACTGCCTTCGGCACGTGAACCATCAGATCCTCCTATCCACCCTCTCAGAGCTGCGCGTCTCAGGCTCTGCACACTCTTGGATTGCATCCTCCCTGGCAGGCCGCTCCTACCAGGTGACGTGGAGAGGATCTGTGTCTGCACCACATACTCTCACTACTGGTGTCCCCCAGGGCTCGGTTCTAGGCCCCAAGTCACTCAGCTCCGTCATATCCTCACATTGTCTCTCCTATCATTGCTATGCGAATGACACTAAACTACTTTTCTCCAGGTGGCGATACGCATCTCTGCATGCCTAGCATATATCTCAGCTTGGATGTCGGCCCACCACCTCAAGCTCAACCTCGACAAGACAGAGCTGCTCTTCCTCCTGGGGAAGGCCTGCCCACTCCAAGACCTCTCCATCACGGTTAACAACTCTACAGTGTCCCCCTCCCAGAGTGCAAAGAACCTTGGCATGACCCTGATCAACACCTTGTCGTTCTCTGCAAACATCAAAGCAGTGAGTCGATCCTGCAGGTTTATGCTCTACAACAGCCATAGAGTACGACCCTACCTCACACAGGAAGCAGCGCAGGTCCTAATCCAGGTACTTGTCATCTCCCATCTGGACTACTGCAACTCGCTGTTGGCTGGGTTCCCCGCTGGTGTTCAACCTTACCACATTCTCCCATGACACCCTGCTCCTCTGCACACTCCACTGGCTTCCAGTCGAAGCTCGCATCCACTACAAGACCATGGTGCTTGCCTACAGAGCAGCAAGAGGAACTGCCCCTCCCTACCTTCAGGCTATGCTCAAACTCTACACCCCAACCTCTACACTCCGTTCTGCCACCTCTGATCTCTTGGCCCTCCCACCCCTACAGTATAGCATCTCCTGCTCAGCCCAGTCCAAGCTCTTCTCTGTCCTGGCACCCCAAAGGTGGAACCAGTTTCCCCCTGAAGCTAGGACAGCAGAGTCCCTGCTCATCTTCCGAAAACTCTGAAACACTACCTCTTCAAAGAGTACCTTAAATAATCCCACAGCACCCCCCTTGCACAACCTCCTGACCCCGACCTTTCGTGAAAGCCTTTTGTGAACTAAAACTTGCACTTTACATTTTTCCCCCTTACTAGCTCTGACTTTGCTGATAGGTACTTTATTGAGGGAAAGTGTACTTACTATGACTGTGATATGTGGTTGTCCCCCCTAGCTATCTTAAGATGAATGCACTAACTGTCAGTGGCTCTGGATAAGAGCGTCTGCTAAATTACTAAAATGTAAAAATGTACTTGCCTCTCTCCTGTTCTATGTGTTCTAACAAGGAGTGAATCACAAACTCTGAAATTCGTATTCCTGTCCTGGTCCAACCCCCTCAAAAAAGAGACAGGGCAAAGAGGTAGTAAGAAAAATTACTGAAAACAAAGTCAAGAAACAAGGACAAAAGCAAGAGAAAGTCTGAGGAGAAGGAAAGTGTGTACTCTAAGCCAAAATGTTTATGGGCATTTCACTTCGCCGGCATGATCCATAACTCCCTCATATCTTTTGGCTGGTCATGTTTGAATTAACGATTGTAACGGTTGGTGTAGCGAGCTCTGCTGGGGCAGCTTTGAAGTCCCCTATGCCCACAACTAAATTCATCTGATATATACAGCTTCCTCATGTTTAAAACATGTGGAAAAGCAGGCTTGTGTTGTTGTTCTTGGACAGAAAGCAAGGATTTTTAGTTTATTTTCCTATGGCTCTGGTAAACAGACTATAGAGGAGAAAATGATGAGTGATGCTGACAGTCAGGTAAACAGGGGATGAGAAATAGAGGGGGAGAGAGAGAGAGAGAGAGAGAGAGAGAGAGAGAGAGAGAGAGAGAGAGAGAGAGAGAGAGAGAGAGAGAGAGAGAGAGAGAGAGAGAGAGAGAGAGAGAGAGAGAGAGAGAGAGAGAGAGAGAGAGAGAGAGAGAGAGAGAAAGAGAGAGAGAGAGAGAGAGAGAGAGAGAAGATAGAGAGAGAAAGAGAGAGAGAGAGAGAGAGAGAGAGAGAGAGAGAGAGAGAGAGAGAGAGAGAGAGAGAGAAAGAGAGAGAGAGAGAGAGAGAGAGAGAGAGAGAGAGAGAGAGAGAAAGAAAGAGAGAGAGAGAGAGAGAGAGAGAGAGAGAGAGAGAGAGAGAGAGAGAGAGAGAGAGAGAGAGAGAGAGAGAGAGAGAGAGAGAGAGAGAGAGAGAGGAGGAGAGAAAGAGAGAGAGAGAGAGAGAGAGAGAGAGAGAGAGAGAGAGAGAGAGAGAGAGAGAGAGAGAGAGAGAGAGAGAGAGAGAGAGAAAGAGCGAGAGAGAGAGAGAGAGAGAGAGAGAGAGAGAGAGAGAGAGAGAGAGAGAGAGAGAGAGAGAGAGAGAGAGAGAGAGAGAGAGAGAGAGAGAGAGGGAGAGGGAGAGGGAGAGGAGAGGGAGAGGGAGAGGGAGAGGGAGGGAGAGAGAGAGAGAGAGAGGTGAAGGGACAGACAGATGAAGTAATGGAAGGGAAGACAGAGGAGGCAGAGAGAGAGGTTGAGGGAGAAATATGATCAGTGGCTTACAAACACATCTAAGATACAGCTGTATTATAGAGGAGAAAGTAAAAGTGTTGAGTGATGGTAACAATGCCGTAAACAGTGGGGTGAACAGGGGGTGTGATGGGGCAGCCAGAGTGTAGCATAGATCTAATGGCCATGTGTTGGCGTGACGACCGACCAGGTCTATTTATTTGGAGAGGCTCTGGAAAGGCTGTATCATCCAGCTATAATACAACTATGATCAACCCGAAAATAGATCTCAGATGAGTCCTGTTAGACTACACTGCACAGCCACTGACCAGAGAGAGGGTAGAAGGCAGAGAGAAACAGAGTAGGTGGGAGAGAGAGACAGAGAGAGAGGGGGAGAGGGAGACAGAAAGAGAGAGAAAGAGAGTAGGAGGGAGAGAGAGAGAGAGAGAGGGGGGAGGGAGAGAGCAAAAGAGAGAGAAAGAGAGTAGGAGGGAGAAAGAGACGGAGAGAGATGGGGAGGGAGAGAGAGAGAGAGGGAGAAGGAGAGGGGGAATGAGAGAGAGGGGGGGAGAGAGAGAAAGAGAGAGAAAGAAATGGAGGGAGGGAAAGAGAAACAGAAAGAATGCAGAAGAGAAGAAACAGTCTGTGCAAGGTAAGTAGGAGATAGACAGGAGTTTGGAAGACATAGAGAGAGGTTATACTCAGGCGATCATGTTGACAGATCTTGGAAATACCTGTGCTAACCTCTGCCTCACGGGGTCCTGGGTCTGTCTCATAGAGTTAGATAGAGGACTTTACATGGATATAACCTGTTTTAGCATAGACATGGAGATAACCTCAATGGCGCTGCCCATGCTGTCACAGACGCCATAATGGCACATAAACAAAGATGAGTCCTCTATCTAACGCTATCGTCTGTCCACAGCTATTGTTCCCCAAACCGGATCACTGTCCTATCGTCTTTACCTGCCTTCAGTCAAAAGCCCTGTTTGAGCAGAATGGAGGTGATGTCACAATAATGTTTTTAGGTGTTGTTGACGGAACTCGGAGAACTCACTTCCCTCTGCTCAAGTCTGCCAAAGCATTGTCTTAGGGCCAAGTGTTAGCTATAAACTAGTGCAAAACGTGCACCGCTGCAAATCCTTAGTTGATTTAGCTGCCTGTCACATACTAGAAGCTCTAAAACACCCAGAAAAAACCATAATCTGTTGAAACATGGACAGCCAAACAAAGATGAAGAGACACTTGGATCAAACTGAACATGGCAACAGAACAAACTCCTAAAAGCTTAGGCTAGGAGAAACAAAACCACTGGTCTAGAGATGAACAGATATTAGAACCCTGCTGGTTGCAGAAATTAAACATTGGGTCTCTTTGTTTAGCGAAGAAGACAATGCGTTGCATTGCTCCACAGAACTGTCCCCATGTTGTCCCCAAACTCTCTCTCTGACAAAGGCCAGATGTGATGTTGACAGGAGGGCTGCTGTCTGGCTCAGTGTCCAGGACTAAAGCCTTGGCATGTTGCAGGAAACCAGGGATGGAGGGTGGGAGGGAGAGAGGAGAGCACTGATCTCAGCCTCTCTGTTACAGAAAACACTAAGACAAAACAAGTCATACACATTGAAACCATGTGCTCACATTTTGAGTCTGTAGTAGGCGTAACAATAACAGTGAGGTAAAGGAAAACGCACATGCACAAACGCACACACATGCACACGCAGACAAACCAATGAACACACACAGTTATTGAACATTAAACACACAGATTACATATCTGTTATGATGAATCAGTCAGCAGAATCCAACAGCGAATCACAACCCTTTGACAGAGCTCAGTATTAGCTTTCACTGGTTAGGAAGTTTACACAGAACACTTCCTGGAACTACCTCGGCCAATCAGAATCAGAATCAGTACACCAGGGACCAATAACAACAACAAGGCCATAAAAGTCTCAGAGTCAAAGGTCAGGGGTCAGATGACCTTGCCTGCCATCTGTTCAGTTCCAGTGAGTGGAGCAAACCTGGTCCTACGCCCCCAGGACCAGCAGACGCAAAGCAGAGCAGAAGTGGTGCCCTGGGGCAGTCATGTGTTTGTGGATTTGTTTGCGTAGACCAGCTTACTGAGAGGCTGCGTGTCTGAAGCTGGATGGAGAGCTCTCTCTGTGGGCTGGCCCAGCACAGATAGACCTTCTCTGGAGCTAGAAGAGGCTGGACCCAACACGAGAAGCACAGGACTAGAGCATGCGGAGGCGGTCGGGGACTTGGAAGTGGGCACCGGGACTCCCTGTGTTTGAGTGTGTGCATGTGTGTGTGTGTACACTACATACCGTAATCAGTGCATGAACTGGACACCACATGATTCAGCACCTAACACCAAGCTTCCATGAATTGGATACCACATGATTCAGCACCTAACACCAAGCTTCCATGAACTGGACACACACATGATTCAGCACCTAACACCAAGCTTCTATGTCAGAGACACACACATGATCACACACTCCACCACTCCTTTCTCATCCCCCCATCCCAGTTGGCCTGCTGTCAGCCAGACTAGCGTTGAGGGCTACAGCTAACTACTACTGACTACAGTACAGCTAACTACTACTGACTACAGTACAGCTAACTACTACTGACTACAGTACAGCTAAATACCACTGACTACAGTACAGCTAAATACTACTGACTACAGTACAGCTAAATACTACTGACTACAGTACAGCTAAATACTACTGACTACAGTACAGCTAACTACTACTGACTACAGTACAGCTAACTACTACTGACTACAGTACAGCTAACTACTACTGACTACAGTACAGCTAAATACTACTGACTACAGTACAGCTAAATACCACTGACTACAGTACAGCTAACTACTACTGACTACAGTACAGCTAAATACTACAGACTACAGTACAGCTAAATACTACTGACTACAGTACAGCTAAATACTACTGACTACAGTACAGCTAAATACTACTGACTACAGTACAGCTAAATACTACTGACTACAGTACAGCTAACTACTACTGACTACAGTACAGCTAACTACTACTGACTACAGTACAGCTAAATACTACTGACTACAGTACAGCTAAATACTACTGACTACAGTACAGCTAACTACTACTGACTACAGTACAGCTAACTACTACTGACTACAGTACAGCTAAATACTACTGACTACAGTACAGCTAAATACCACTGACTACAGTACAGCTAACTACTACTGACTACAGTACAACTAAATACTACTGACTACAGTACAGCTAAATACCACTGACTACAGTACAGTTAACTACTACTGACTACAGTACAGCTAAATTCTACTGACTACAGTACAGCTAACTACTACTGACTACAGTACAGCTACAGTAACTACTACTGACTACAGTATATGAAGAGCAGAGCAGCAGATCAAACCAGGACAGGACTAGAGTGGCTTTGTCCCAGCTGCCTCCAACATAAACACCACCAGAAGAGAAGAGAGGGAGGGAGGGAGGGAGGGAGGGAGGGAGGGAGGGAGGGAGGGCAAGAAAGGAAGTGATGATGGAGAAACAGCAAGAGTGAGAGTGAAATGGGGAAAGAGAGTATTAGAAAGAGACAGCCCAATAAACAGAGCGAGACAGTCTGACAGAGAGAGACAGTCTGACAGAGAGAGACAGTCTGACAGAGCGAGACTGTCTGACAGAGAGAGAGAGTCTGACAGTGAGAGACAGTCTGACAGAGCGAGACAGTCTGACAGAGCGAGACAGTCTGACAGAGAGAGACAGTCTGACAGAGCGAGACAGTCTGACAGAGAGAGACAGTCTGACAGAGCGAGACAGTCTGACAGAGAGAGACAGTCTGACAGAGAGAGAGAGTCTGACAGAGAGAGAGTCTGACAGAGAGAGACAGTCTGACAGAGAGAGACAGTCTGACAGAAAGGCACTAACTTGTGGAAAAAGCTGGATAAGCTACAGAATCTATTCCAATGGGGTGCTAGAGACCTGAACAGATCATGTTCTTTAGCTCCTATCATGAGGTGGTCAGTAGTGACAGGGTTATGAGACTGACCTTATGAGTGTCTCTCTCTCTACCTCTCAGAGGTATGGCTGGCGCTAGGTCATCGATGACGCTCCTAAACATTGCTCCGTCACGTCAATAAAGGTAACACTTCAGCATTTGGTCAATTCAATTATTCTATCCAGCATCTGAAGAGATATAATGTGCGTTCGACTCTTAAGATTTAGGTTTGTAATTCTACTATGGTGCCATTGAATGGGTAAGCCCCATGAGTAGCAATACTCTGTCTACATCACACGACATGGTATCAGTGTTCTCTACTGGCCAGCATCAGTGATGCACAGCCCTGTGACAATCCTACATAGAGCTGTCTCTATGGTCTATGTGAGTGCTGTGATTGTCATGAGCCCTCTCACTCCACCGGGTTACCACCTTAATTGGTTTCCACTATCTTCCACTCTGCTCACCTCCCTCTCTCTACTCAGCCTAACTAGCTCCACCTGTCCCTGCTCTGCTCGGCTCTAATTACTCTGCCAGCTGCGCTGCATTACCCACTAACCTCTCCCAGTATTTAAGGCCCTGTCTTTCAGCTCTCCGGTGTCAGATCGTCTGCAAAGCTCACACCCGGAACCTGTTTGCTCGCGCTTCTGGCTCACCCTGGTTTTGTGACCCCGGACCTGCCTGTTTATTGGATACTCTTCTGCCTCAGGAGATCCAGACCTGCTTCTGCCATTACGACTCCTGACTACTCTTCAATCCCGGTAACTCTGACCAGCCTTCTGCCTTGCTACTACGTATTTTGGATTTCCCTTGAACTGTACTTCTGCCTGTTTTCATCCGCCCGTTGTGTCTGTGTTTCCTCCCCCCAGGACTTCTGGACCACCAACCACCGGCGTCATCGGACGCATCGCTGCCACTGGGGGAGGCACAGACCCAGCACATCGGACGGGATAACCCCTGGAGCCTTCACTCACTCCCCTACATCCCTTTCCCCTTAAGTTTAAATAAACTTTCTGGTGTGTCGCAATTGTGGTCCTCTTGTCGTCTGTCTGAACCGTGACAGTACGATCTGACCATCATGGACTCAGCGCACACTTCCCCCGACATGGAAACCGAAGAGCCTGAGCAACCCACCGCCATGCTACGCCTGGAACACACTGAGAGAGAGCTAGGCCGCATGAGCGGCGTCATCTCCTCTCTGCTTCAGGTCGGCCACCAACAGCTTCAGCAGTTCCAGCAGCACCAGCAGCAGTCCCAGCAGCAGCAACAACAACTCGCCATGATCATTCAACTCCTCACCAACCTGACCCCAGCCAGTCTGCCCACCAGCCCTGCCCCCGAGTTACCTGCCCCGGTCATTGCAGCCGCTGCTCCGGAACCCAAGATTGGAAACCCCCGAGCGGTTCAACGGCGATTCAACCCAGGTCCGGCCATTCCTGACTAGCTGCCGACTTCAGTTCTCCTTGCAGCCAAGGACCTTCGCCACGGAGGGGGCTAAAGTTGGGTATGCCATCACTCACCTGACGGGCCGAGCTCGACTCTGGGGAACAGCAGAGTTCGAACGTCAAACCCCCGCATGTGCAACCTTCGACCTGTTTGCTGAGGAGATGCTGAAGGTGTTTGACCTGGATTCCCCAACCGCAGAGGCGTCTCGTGAACTGTTCAGTATTCGACAAGGCAGACGTACAGTCGCAGACCATTCCATCGACTTCCGAACCCTGGCTAGACGAAGTTCTTGGAACACACCATCGTTGGTGGACGCGTTCTTCCATAGTTTGGCTGACTATATCAAGGACGAGTTGGTCTCCCATGAACTGCCTTCCACTCTTGATGAAGCCATCGCACTGACTGTCAGGATCGACAGTAGGATACAGACCCGTCGTCGTGGGAGGGGCGCCAAGGTCCACCTACTACCGGCATTCGGAGAGATCCGACTGGGCCCCTGTCATCTACTGCCACTCACCCAGGTCAGCTTGATCAGTCTGAGCCTATGGAGATTGGGCGAGCCTCTCTCACTCCTGCAGAGCGCCAGCGACGCTTCACCTCAAACCTCTGCCTCTATTGTGGAGGTGATGGACATCGTGTGGGAACCTGCCCTTTAAAGGGCCGAAGCTCACCGGGCATAGGGGGAGTCCGGTTGAGTTCAATGACCATCCAGTCCTCCGACCGCAAACCCCTGCTGCAAGTTCACCTCCGCCTCCCTGACTCAACTCACACCCTGGCTGCTCTGGTGGATTCTGGCGCCGAAGCCAACATAATGGACATCAAGCTGGCACGCCAACTGGGACTGGAGAACCTCCGTTTGACACCTCCTATTCCTGCCCGGGCACTGGACGGACACTTACTCGGATCGGTCACTCATGTCACGGCCCCGGTCTCGATGGGTCTGTCCGGAAACCATCAAGAAACTATCCAGTTTCACCTGCTCCCCTCTCCAGGCCAACCCCTCATCCTGGGTTACCCATGGCTCCGCCGGCACAACCCTCAGCTCGACTGGGTGACCGGGGTGATCAGGGAGTGGGGAGAGGACTGCCACCGAACCTGCCTGCTTGCCGCCGCACTCCCCCTCGGCCAGTACCTACTAACTCCGCTCCTGACCCCTCCAAGGACCCTGTGTCGATTCTGCCAAGTCCCTGCATCGTTGCAGCTCTGACCTGGGCTGTTGAGGAACAGGTGCTGGAGGCTCTCCGTAACCAGCCAGGTCCCAGCACTTGCCCAGCTGACCGCCTTTTGTCCCCGAAGACCTGAGGTCCCAGGTCGTTCAGTGGGGACATGACTCCCGCCTAGCTTGTCACCCTGGCTCCACCCGCACTTACAACCTGCTCGCCCAGAGGTTCTGGTGGCCCTCTCTGAGGAAGGATGTACGGGAATTCGTCCAAGCCTGCCCCATCTGCAACCAACACAAGTCGTTCTGCCAGCCCCCAGCTGGATTGCTGCAGCCCCTGCCTGTGCCCAGGAGTCCGCTGGTCCCTGCTGCGCCTTGTCCTCCTCCTCCACGGCTCGTCGATGGTGGTCTGGTTTACACCGTCCGCCGCCTGCTTCGGTCCAGACGGAGGGGTAGGGGTCTCCAGTACCTCATTGACTGGGAGGGCTATGGACCTGAGGAAAGGACCTGGGTGCCAGCTAGTCGGATTGTGGATAGGACTCTCATCACCGCTTTCCACCAACGGCATCCTGACCAACCTGCAATCCGTAGGGGCCGCCCCAGAGGGGTCCCTAACCGTCCGGCCCGCTCGGCTTCCTGTCCTGTGCCTGATCCTGTCTCGGGACCTGTCCCATCTCCCGACCACGGCCCTCCGGCTTCCTCCGAGGTTGAGGACGTTCACTCGGACCGTTCGGAGGAGTTCTAGCCCTCCTCCGGCTCCCCTCCTCCCGCCCGGCGTGGTGTTGCTCTTGGGACTTCTGGGGCCGTCCCTTGGGGGGTTCTGTCATGAGCCCTCTCACTCCACCGGGTTACCACCTTAATTGGTTTCCACTATCTTCCACTCTGCTCACCTCCCTCTCTCTACTCAGCCTAACTAGCTCCACCTGTCCCTGCTCTGCTCGGCTCTAATTACTCTGCCAGCTGCGCTGCATTACCCACTAACCTCTCCCAGTATTTAAGGCCCTGTCTTTCAGCTCTCCGGTGTCAGATCGTCTGCAAAGCTCACACCCGGAACCTGTTTGCTCGCGCTTCTGGCTCACCCTGGTTTTGTGACCCCGGACCTGCCTGTTTATTGGATACTCTTCTGCCTCAGGAGATCCAGACCTGCTTCTGCCATTACGACTCCTGACTACTCTTCAATCCCGGTAACTCTGACCAGCCTTCTGCCTTGCTACTACGTATTTTGGATTTCCCTTGAACTGTACTTCTGCCTGTTTTCATCCGCCCCGTTGTGTCTGTGTTTCCTCCCCCCCCAGGACTTCTGGACCACCAACCACCGGCGTCATCGGACGCATCGCTGCCACTGGGGGGAGGCACAGACCCAGCACATCGGACGGGATAACCCCTGGAGCCTTCACTCACTCCCTACATCCCTTTCCCCTTAAGTTTAAATAAACTTTCTGGTGTGTCGCAATTGTGGTCCTCTTGTCGTCTGTCTGAACCGTGACAGTGATACCCTGTCTTACTTAATCTCAACCAGTATTAACACACACGACCCAAACACAGCCTGAACAGCTGGTTAGATAGTCTATGTCAATGACATATGGATTCTTCTGAGTAAAACACGATCACAGTTTATTAACATAGCAGTAGAGTCTGTTGTTAGGACAAGCAGAGCAGCAGAGGACATTGTCTTGTGCAACACGATGTCAGAATAAACAGCTTCCACAAGCAGAGACCGCAGAGCACTTGATGTGGTTTCCTCTACAACAACGGACAACATAAATGAATAATTTACTCTGGAATGTTTCTGTTGGGGTGCCAAAAAGATGGGGAGAGAGAACTAGAGAGAATAGTGAGAGAGAGGGAGAAATACTGAAAGAGAGAGATACTTTTCGTAAAGAGGGGTTATGAAATAGAAATGTAACAATGTGGTCCTCTGTAGCTCAGCTGGTAGAGCACGGCGCTTGTAACGCCAAAGTAGTGGGTTCGATCCCGGGACCACCCATACACAAAAAATTTATGCACGCATGACTGTAAGTCGCTTTGGATAAAAGCGTCTGCTAAATGGCATATTATATTATTATTATATTATAACAGTCACAGAGAAGTCCTGAGAAACATGGCTGGAGAAGTTTCAGGTGGCACAGTGTGTCAAGGCAGAATGAACATAGCACCATTAGATATTAATTACACTGAACAAAAATGTAAACGCACAAATTTGTTCACATCCCAGTTAGTGAGGATTTTTCCTTTGCAAAGATAATCCATTCGCCAGACAGGTGTGGCAAATCAAGAAGCTGATTAAACAGCATGATCATTCACACAGGTGCACCTTGTGCTGGGGACAATAAAAGGCCACTCTAAAATGTGCAGTTTTGTCACACAACACAAAGCCACAGATTGGCATGCTGACTGCAGGAATGTTAGTTTCTCTACCAATGTCGTTTTAGAGAATTATGTCCAACCGGCTTCACAGCCGCAGACCACGTACAACCATGCCAGTCCAGGACCTTCACATCTGGCTTCTTTACCTGCAGAATTGTCTGAGACCAGCCACCCGGACAGCTGATGAATTTCTGCACAAACTGTCTGAAACCGTCTCAGGGAAGCTCATCTGCATGCTTGTTGTCCTCACCAGGTTCTTGACCTGACTGCAGTTAGGCATCATAACCAACGTCAGTGAGCAAATGCTCACCTTCGATGGCCACTGGCACGCTGGAGAAGTGTGCTCTTCACGGATGAATCCCAGTTTCAACTGTACCGAACAGATGGCAGACGGTGTGTGGGCGAGTGGTTTTCTGATGTCAACGTTGTGAACAGAGTGCGCCATGGTGGCGGTGGGGTTATGGTATGGGCAGGCATAAGCTACAGACAACGAACACAATTACATTTTATCGATGGCTATTTGAATGCACAGAGATACTGTGACGAGATCCTGAGGCCTATTGTCGTGCCATTCATCCGCCACCATCACCTCATGTTTCAGCATGATGATGCACGGGCCATGTCGCAAGGATCTGTACACAATTCCTTGAATTTGAAATGACATGACACCCATTGAGCATGTTTGGGATGCTCTGGATCGACGTGTATGACAGCGTGTTCCAGTTCCCGTCAATATCCAGCCACTGAAGAGGAGTGGGACAACATTTCACAGGCCACAATCAACAGCCTGATCAACTCTATGCGAAAGAGATGTGTCGTGCTGCATGAGGCAAATGATGGTCACACCAGATACTGACTGGTTTTCTGATCCACGCCCCTACCTTTCTTTTAAGGTATCTGTGACCGACAGATGCATATCTGTTTTCCCAGTCATGTGAAATCCATAGATTAGGGCCTAATGAATTTATTTAAATTGACTGATTTCCTTATTTGAACTGTAACTCAGTAAAATCTTTGAAATTGTTGCATGTTGCGTTTATATTTGTGTTCAGTGTAGTTATTAAACCGTAACATCCAGGACTGCACGTCCTAAACGGGTCTGACTTGAGAAACACAGAGAGGGGATTGGACAGCAGTTACTACATCCAGCCAAATAAACAAGAAACAATCAGCTTTTACATCATGGAAAACAGCATGTCATTGTTTAATGTTGATCCTCTCTTTCCTCTTCATAAGCTAGCTATTAGCTGTCCTCATTTCTGCCTAATGATGACTGCCGACCCAGAGAGATGAAAACCCCAAAACAGGTGTTAATGGGGCCCTTTCACATCTCCCAGACAGACCGTATCCCTACACACAGCCGGGACTACTCGGCTGGTGTTTGCTGGTTATTTCCCTCCTTCTGTTGAATCAGTTCTTTCTAGGAGATGTTTGACCATTGATTAACTCATAAGGTTGTTGGTTCAGATTCAATCTTAAATCATGAAAAACAAAAGAGGGAACAAGAAAACATCTCTCCTCTCTCTCTCTCTTATTGTTAAATGTTTTCCTTCCCTCTATTAAACATTATGAGGTAGTCCCTGGATTGTCCCTCGAGTAGAGTGGAGTAGAATGGAGACTAAACCACCCCCTCAAAGCATATGGGTCCAGTTCAAAGTTACGGCTCAATCAGTCTGAAACTGTGTGAGTGACAGACATTCCTTAGTATATGTCTGTTCTGAACAGTGTGTCCTGCTGAGCATGCTCCAGTCCAACCCCCACCCCTCCAATTACCACTTCTTCTTACAGCTGTTTTAATTCATTCTCTGAGTTGAGTACGTCTTCAGGACCCCAATGAGTTGTCTGAAAAGAGAAACACATGTTCGGAGCGCCACCTGGCTGGGTTTCCCTGGCACACAGGGAGGAAGACAGATCTGGCTGGGTTTCCCTGGTACACAGGGAGGAAGACAGAGATTTGTCTGGGTTTCCCTGGCACACAGGGAGGAAGACAGAGATCTGGCTGGGTTTCCCTGGCACACAGGGAGGAAGACAGAGCTCTGGCTGGGTTTCCCTGGCACACAGGGAGGAAGACAGAGATCTGGCTGGGTTTCCCTGGCACACAGGGAGGAAGACAGAGATCTGGCTGGGTTTCCCTGGCACACAGGGAGGAAGACAGAGCTCTGGCTCTGAGTAGACTAGAGAGAGGTCTCAGTCTGGAAAGAGCATAACCTCATCTACAGTAGGACCTGGAGGTTTTCCTGCTCAGCTCATAATCAGGACATACTCCCGGCCCTAGTTATAATGAATGTATAATAACTAGAGCCTGGAGTTGTTCCTGGTCAGGAAAAAAATCCTAGCCCTTAGATATACCCAACACGCATTGTATTGTTGGTAAACCCTCCTACCATAACACCAGTAGTTTTCACATTGGTTTAGGTTTGAGGGTACCCCCTCCTCATCACTAGATTCATTGCTTTATTAATAACTATTAGATTTCAAAGCAGCCAGCTGTGTCATCCACTTCCAACACAAACAAACGAGAAGGAGAAGTGAGAGGGGATCGGAGCGGAGCCAGCAATCAGTGATATCACCGCTACCCAGGGTTCCATCTGGCCTGGCGCTGTGTTAGTAACAGGCTGATTAATGGAGGAGAGGACAGACGTGGTTTGGGTTACAGCTCTCTCTCTCGTTCTTCCTCTTTCTGTTGATCTTTCTCTTGTTGTTTAATTCACTCTCTCTCTCTTTCTCTCTCTCTCTCTAAATCAGAGACGATAGACAGGATAGTTGCAGGTCACAGCAGTCACAGGTGGTCAGCACATTGACTGGAAAAAGTCAACATTACATCTCACAATGACACAAAGCATACACACACACCAACACACACTCAATGATAAACAGCAGAATAAAATAAAACACTTTAAACTTGATACGTGGCAGTAAAGAACAGTACAATAGTCACACACTGTCACGATCGTTGAGAGACGGGTCAGACCAAGGTGCAGCGTGATATGCGTACATATTTATTAATAAGAATAAACACTTAACAAAATAACAAAACAACGAAACGTGAAGCTCAAACAATGGCTACACACTAACAAGCCAAACACGAGTCAAGATCCCACAACTAAGGTAGGCAACATGGCTACCTAAGTATGATCCCCAATCAGAGACAACGAGCGACAGCTGCCTCTGATTGGGAATCACACCCGGCCAAACATAGAAATACACATTCTAGATCCTAAATATAGAATCTAATAACATAGATCTCAACCTGAACTCACACCCTGACCCAACCAACAAGAGTTCTCTAGGTCAGGGCGTGACACACACACACACACACACACACACACACACACACACACACACACACACACACAATAGTCACACACACACACACACAATAGTCACACACAAACACACTAAACCTAAAATGTCAGACGTGTTCAAGGCTGAGTATAATATTTAGTATTACTTTCAAGAGGAAGGGACCGCTTTGGTGTTCTTCTAGGGGGCCCCAGATATGGCAAGAGGCTCAGCGATGGTGTGTGTGTGTGTGTTTGTGTGTGTGTAAAGAACAAGCCCAAACTACAGTATAATTTGTTTCCAGCTATTCTAAGTACCAGAAACAGCCCATAATAATAAGCTGTAATGGTCCATGTGTCCTTGCTAAATAAAGCTGATACATCATCGTAACCCCACCCCCCATTCCCCGCTTTGTAGTTCCTGGAGGCTATTGGTTGCCAAGGTTACCGCCAGTGTTGGAACAATGAGGTCCACGGAGCCCTAATCAGAGATGAATGGGCCCTTCCCTCTGCGAATGACTACTAAGTAAGCACACACACACATGCATACACACCATTGTTGTTCCTGTGTTTCAGAGTAGAGGGACAGAGATGGGGGCTGGGCTGGCCCGCTCTCACCTGATGGGGAACCCAGACACAAGCAGAAAATGGGTCATATCCTGTCCTAATACAGCATCACAACAGGTTATAACCTCTCTATGAACCTCTTATCACCACCTAACCCCAATACAAACTCATTAACCCCGAATACAAACACACACTGCCTGGACACACACAGACACACACTGCTACTTATTACATATCTAATTCTGAACACACACACGTACGCTCCACAAACAGTTTTGATGTAATACAGCTGGGTCCGTATTTCATTTAGATATGTATCTAAGATGGTGCTTGCCTACGGAGCTGTGAGGGGAACGGCACCTCCGTATCTTCAGGCTCTGATCAGTCCCTACACCCAAACGAGGGCATTGCGTTCATCCACCTCTGGCCTGCTGGCACCCCTACCTCTGCGGAAGCACAGTTCCCGCTCAGCCCAGTCAAAACTGTTCGCTGCTCTGCACCCAAATGGTGGAACAAGCTCCCTCACGATGCCAGGACAGCGGAGTCACTCACCACCTTCCGGAGACACTTGAAACCCCACCTCTTTAAGGAATACCTGGGATAGGATAAAGTAATCCTTCTACCCCCCCTTACCCCACCCCCCCCAAAAAAAATTTACTACAAAAAAAAACATATTGTAAAGTGGTTATCCAACTGGCTATAAGGTGAATGCACCAATTTGTAAGTCGCTCTGGATAAGAGCGTCTGCTAAATGACGTAAATGTAAATGTAATGTTCCCATAGCAGGGGACGGACAGCCAACGTCTTACAGCATCAGTCTGCCTGTACATACACCCCCCCACACACACACATAGCACTACCACACATCCCCACATCCCAGCCCCAATCTTTCTCCAGTCTGTTCAACATTCAGCAACATTTGGTCCACCTTTCCCTTTCACATTTGTTTTCTATTCTTTCTAACAGTCTGTTCTTTATTAATCTATGTTGTGTTTTATTGATGATGCAGATGAGAGGGGAAGTGAAGAAGGAAATGGTGGAAAAAGAGAACAATGTCTCCACAGGGCTGGTTAGAGTAGGGCTTCCCCTGCCAGAATACTGCAGCTACTGAGCCAACAGCTGTCTCCTGCTCCTCCACTACTCACATTTAAACAATATCTCTCTCTCTCTCCAACCGCTCTCTGGATAAATGTAATGTCATCAATGATTTGTTTAAGCAAGACATTTAAAACACACAACCATATTGTACACAGTTAAAACACATTACCATATTGTACACAGTTGAAACACACATGTGGTATTTAGTTTCATAGTCATTCCTGTCATGTAATTGTGTCTTTTGAAATGGGGGCTTTGTGTAACTATGTGTGTGTGGTGTGTGGTGTGTGTGTGTGTGGTGTGGTGTGGTGTGGTGTGGTGTGGTGTGGTGTGTGTGTGTGTGTGTGTGTGTGTGTGTGTGTGTGTGTGTGTGTGTGTGTGTGTGTGTGTGTGTGTGTGTGTGTGTGTGTGTGTGTGTGTGTGTGTGTGTGTGTGTGTGTGTGTGTGTGTGTGTGTGTCTGCCTCTGTCTCCATCTCTCTGCCTCTGTCTCCGTCTCTCTGCATCTGTCTGCCTCTATCTCTGTCTGTCTCTGTCTCTGTGTCTGCGCCTCTCTGTGTCTAACCCACGTCTCATGACGGCTGATTTAGGAGCTGCAGACCTTCCTTGTCTGAGATCGATCTCTGGATACATATGATGTATCTAAACTCTCTCTGATGCTTGGGTCGTCTAAAGCCCGCTTTAGACACGGCCCATGTTGCAGCTTGTCCAAAATGTAGACTTTTAGATTTTTCATTCAACCGACCATTCATTTCTTTCATGCTACAGACCATTTATTTATTTAATGCTACAGAACATTCAGTTAGATTCAACCCCCTCCCCACCCCCCCCCTTCAACACACACACGCACACACACACACACACACACACACACACCTCCTTCTTCCATCCCTCCATCCATCTGTGAGGATGTTTGAATCCCTGCTGTCTGTCTGAGCAAAGAAACAATGCATTGTTCTCCAGCACAGTGGCTCGTATACTGCTATAGTTTAAATGCCTACCTGCTGGCACAGAGAAGACTTCAACACCATAGCATTATGAATGTGTCATAAACATACATAACCAACCACCAATATGGTTTACGTCAACCTTGAAATTAAGGAAAACACCCTCCCATTTGAGACCCCATTTCAAACCCCATTTCAAACCCCCTCAGTCATTGCGATTGTAACAATTGCGCCGTGTTCTAGCTAGTGAAAATGTAGTATTGGATGTATTTTACGTGCAATTCTACACTCATTATTACGTTTTTCTTGTGCTTGTTTTAGCGGTTTAACATTTTTCGAATGTTCAAGCACTTGCTGATGAAAATATTTAGTGAACCCCATATCTCCAATGGTTAAGATCACAAAGCAGAAACACAGAAAGCTTTAAAACTGAAACAACTAATACGACACACACCAAAACAGACCTGGAGAGTATTGACACAACCATGACTGGATTTCATACAAAAATCCACACAGGAACAAATCACGTTCAGAGATGAGATGATGATGATGATGATGATGATGATGATGATGATGATGATGAGGAGGAATGTATAGCAGAGTCAGTCCCCTCGGAAAACGGAACCACATGACAGCAGGGTTTAGGGGTTAGGGTGTAGGTGTGTAAAGCGGAGTCTGTTGCTCTCTAATGTGTGGATAGGCCACTGGGAGTAAACGGATACCAGACTGCACTCTGGTCAAAGAGTGATGACAGACACAGGAGCCCAGTCTAGGCGTTTAAAGATGAAACAGAGTATACATGTGGTCTGTGTACAGAGGGAAACATGATAAAAGAAATATAGAAAATTACTGCAATGTAAATCCAATAAACAATATTACATTAAACAATAATGTCATCAATATCTATATACAACTTACAATAAGAGAAAATTAACACACCATAATTCCTCTCAAGAGAATTAACATTACAGTTACACCAACTGGTAAGCTAATTACATAATTGTACAAAATGGTAAGAGAACTGGTGAACAAAGTTATCCCTCTACATACACATTTCTTGTATTTACATATAACAATAGCAACAGGAATATTATAAAAGTGAAATAAGTATTTGTTCTGACTTACATTTGGTCAAAAACGCACAAATATCCCTGCAAATGAAAATGGTCTGATCTCCACGAAAGCCAACTGAACTGAGAAATAAGTTTCATTTTTATACTAACAAGTGGTTGCCATGGTGAATAATCCAATAATAATTGGTAGGACACATGAAAGGAAACATCAAAGAGTTTACCAGAATCTTTACATGAAAATACTGGCAGATCAATAAAATGTTCTTGTAGATCTAATTAAATTGAGAGGATTCTAAATTAATATCTAAGGGGCTTTTATACAGCCGCCCCAGAATTAGTGTAACTAATTCGAACTTAGTAAAAGCCTCCATCTTCCTTTCTACGAAGGCAAGTCTGCGCCGTCTAACACGGCGGGAAGCTGCACTAATCGGGCAACAGGACGCAGGTAGACTTGATCCTTGACCTTGACCTCCGCAGTCCGGATCCTTCCATCTGCACCTGGTATTGTCTTCACTATCCGTCCGATGGGCCATGAAGCTCGTGGTAGCTGAGGATCCACACTTGTCCAACCTTCAAGTCTGGAGTGTCCTTCAGCCACTTCTGCCTCTGCTGAAGACTTGGCAAATAGTTCTGCATAAAGTGGGTCCAGAAGTGGTCCACCAGGACCTGACTATGCTTCTAACGGCGTCGTCCAAGAAGGTCTCTGTCTGCATATACGGCATGTGGGAGCGAAGCATCATGCCGCCCCATCAAGAGCAGATTAGGTGTAACTGGATCGGGGTCTGCTACGTCCGCTGACACATAGCCAAGGGGCTTGGAGTTCTGAATGCCTTCCACCTCTGTAAGGTTCGTCAGGAGGACATCTTCATGTTGTGATTTGTCTCCGACTGCTACACGAAGAGCATTCTTCACAGACCTTATCTCCCTCTCCCAGGCGCCTCCGAAATGCGGTGCATTCGTGGGGTTGAACCAAAACGTGATCTTCTGTTCAGCCAGCCGTTCCTGGAGAGCAGGCCCGAGGGCCGTGAAGGCCTCTTGCAGCTCTTTGTCTGCCCCTCGTAAATTGGTCCCATTGTCCAACAGGATCTCATTGGGCAATGAAGCGACGGAGAGCCACCAGGAAGGTATCTGTGTCCATTCTGGTTAGAAAGATCGAGGTGGGTGCAGGTGCTGTTCTTTAGCTCCCTTTTCCTCTTTCTGGTACAACTCGACGGCCCGATTGGCAATCCGCTTGGCCCGAGACATGACTTGTACCACGCAGTCAGGTCAGTTAGGGTGTAGGTTCTATCGACCCCTGTTTGTAGAATGCCTTTGGCAAGGCAATACTCCACAAAACCGTGTCTGTAGGCTCCAGGCAGTTTGCTGAGAAGGTGATCCATGTGTGAGCCACACAGCTCAAATCTGTTGGGACCCTCTAGTGTCTGGAGCATACTCACGAGAGAATGGATTGAGAGAGCAAATTTGTCGAATGCTGCAGCATCTCCCATCTTGATAGGTGCCGCATTCAGGATGGCTCCAAGCTTGCTCTGCACCAACTGCCTTGGCTGTCCATACTTGTCTTGGAGTGTGCTCTCGGCAGTGAAGCAGGGTTTTGGATCATGCATACATGACTGGGCCAGTTTGTAAGCACTTGGAAGCTTAAGGTGCTCTAGCAGAACTTGGTACTTGTAATGCTCTGTCAGATGAGGATGGGGGCCAAGCAGGCTGTCCAGGGCCATCCTCAGTAGGGTGAAGTCACTCTCACGACCGCTGCTGAAGTGTGGAGTTTGGGCTTTGGGATCCCAAAGGAGGAGGCTACAACTAGGTCCATTAGGTTTGGGCCTGGAGTCACAGGTGCTAGAGGCACCCCAGGTGTTGGCTGCCGGCGTGGATTGGGCCTGTGTGGTGGCACCGCCCCGTGACCTTTGTAGGATAAGAGCGGGCCTGGTGCTGGCATGCTCAAAGATGGCCCAGCAGTTGATGCTGAGAGCTGGGATGACTGATTAAACAATGGAGGTGGATTAGTCCAATAGTGTGGGACTAGCTGCAAGGAGAAGGTATCGCTCTGGTTGACTAGATCATGGTTGTGGACACCTGGACCTCAGATAAGTCCTTGGTTGGTGTCATGCTAGGAGACATGGGAAGCTGCTGGAGGTTGCTCTAGTATGAGCGGGTGGCTGGTCTGGGGCCAGCCGGAATGCCCTTAACATGATCCTGCCTGATGGTCGATAGCGTCTTCAGTTGTTGGCTCCTGCTTGGTGCCACGCTTTGTCGGCTGGCTGGGCAAGATTCGGCTGGGGGTGTATAGAGAGGTAGAGTAACCTTCACCCTTTTGTAGGAGGGTGTATGAATAATGTATATTTAAGAAAATATCTGTACCTTTGTACAGAGACGGAAACTGTTACAAAAGAACAAAAAGATGTTAGGCTATGTTAAGTTAGATAAATAAATGACTATAGTAAGTACCTAGGTGCCAAATAAAGTAACAGGGTAGAAGTTTTCATCTTAAATCAGCCAAAAATCTGTCAATTTTACTTGTGGATTACTTGTGGATTTTGAAAATAAAAATCTAAAATCAAGATGTTTTCAATTTGTTTGTCTACAAGCCATTTAAAAAACAATGCAGTCACTAAGACCACTGTACAGTCTGGTCCCAGAAGACGTGATAGAATAGAGGTTAACCAGCACAGAGGTTGTTCTCTCTCTCCTCATGTCTTCCTCCTGACCCCCTGACCACTGACTGTACCAGCCCCAGGAGCCCCTCCCTGGAGAGGGGAAGTCAAATCTCCCCCTGTCCCCCGTCTCCAATCGGGACGTCCTGCGACAGCCAGACACACGGTCAGCCATGAGGAAGTGTTTAGAGATGTCACTGTTGACAGGAAGAACTTCCCATTTCAACAAGTATACAAGTGCATGGACCCAGAAACACGCACACACGCACGCACGCGCGCACGCACACACACACACACAGTCCACCATAAAAACCTCAAAAGCTTGTTAGGATGTGTTTGACATGGTACAGAATGTACATGTTAGGCTGGATAAGAACAGACCAGAGAATACCCTTTAATAATGAGCCATTCATTTCCGCTGTGGGAGGAGAGGAGGAGGGGATGGGGGGAAGCTATTTTTAGACAGGCTGAATAACTGCAGAGTCACCCTGTGAGCAACTCTAACTAAAAAAGAAAAGAGAAGCAAACACTAATGCTAAGGAAGAAAAACCCTTCCACATGGGGGGAAAGACGCAATAAAGGACCAAACACCAGGCCTCTATTGCAACTAATCACTGAATGCTCATCTGTACAGAAAGCTCAAGACCAAAAGCAGAGAGCATAAAACACTCCATTCAGGATTACAAATCCCTGTTAGGATGGACTATTCAGACTGCAATTACTGGCTTGCAATTGGGAATACTGACTATGTGATTGGGAATACAGGCTATGTGATTAGGAATACAGGCTATGTGATTAGGAATACAGACTATGTGATTAGGAATACAGACTATGTGATTAGGAATACAGGCTATGGGATTAGGAATACATGCTATGGGATTAGGAATACAGGCTATGTGATTAGGAATACAGACTATGTGATTAGGAATACAGGCTATGTGATTAGGAATACTGACGAAGAGTAAAACATAGGTAAAGACAGTAGGATTGTAATAATAAGTGGATCACGTACCTGAGGTAGCAGAGGAGACCATGCAGAATGGGATGGTTGTTGATGTCATCATGGAGAGAGGGAGGGAAGACAGGAGAGACAGAATGTTGTTAGTACAAATGATCAATTATTGAACTTTATTGCATATTATTAAAAGGATATGTGCTCCAAAAATTACAATTATTTTTGCATTCACGTGTGTGAGTGCATGTGTGTGTATATGTATGTGTGTATGAGTGTGTATGAGTGTGTATGAGTGTGTGTGTGTGTATGTGTGTGGGTGTGTGTATGAGTGTGTGTGTGTGTGTGTATATGTGTGTGGGTGTGTGTATGAGTGTGTATGAGTGTGTGTGTGTGTGTGTGTGTATGTGTGTATGTGTGTGTATGAGTGTGTATGAGTGTGTGTGTGTGTATGTGTGTGGGTGTGTGTATGAGTGTGTGTGTGTGTGTATGAGTGTGTATGAGTGTGTGTGTGTGTGTGTGTGTGTGTGTGACCCTGAACCCTCGTCTGCCAGCACCTCCTACTCTGACACTAGACACACCCAGCTGTCTGTCTATCCCTCCACATTCCAAAACAGACACTCCCCCTCCCCTCACACACACTCCCCCTCCCACAGTAGGTAGTAGGCCAGGGGTTAGAAAACGGTTAATACATGTATTCACTATGTATTAGATACATACTACCTACATGTTTATGACATATTTACAATCCATGGAGGTCAGTTAGTCTCTGGTTGTGTTTGTCAGTGATAGGGTTGAATCTGTCTGTGATCTGTGACAGCCATGTGTGTGTGTGTGTGTGTGTGTGTGTGTGTGTGTGTGTGTGTGTGTGTATGTGTGTGTGTGTGTGTGTGTGTGTGTGTAGAATAGTCATATCCTATGTATCAGAGCAACAACCCAGCAATGTGATTTAGGCCTAGAACTATCCACCTGCAAACAATAAGATGGGACGATAAACATCACATTCCATGTAAAACCCCATGAGAAGTCTAATCTGGCTCTCTCTCACACTGTCCTGAGACCTACCTTCTCTCTCTCTTCTCTGTCTGTTCCTCATACCACTCCTTTATCCCTCGCTTTCACTCAGACTCTCATGCTTTCTTTCTTCCCTCTACCTGCCATACTCCCCCTGACCCTCTCATCCTTCTCTTCATGTAGAAACAGAGGTCAGTAAGGCCAGCTCCTGTAGCCTCAGTGTCTTTACTAATAACAGTTGCCTTCAGAGAGCTTTCTCACCGTCCGCTAGCAGGCCTACAGAGCCTCAGCTCCTAGATCTGCTATCTATAAATCAAATCAAATCAAATTTTATTTGTCACATGCTTCGTAAACAACTGGTGTAGACTAACAGTTTACTTACTTACTTTTCCAACAATGCAGAGTTAAAGATTAAGATAATAATACAAAATAAATAATAGAAATAGTGACACGAGGAAAAATACGATCTGTATAAGATCTGCTCCTAGATCTGCAGTCTGATTCAGCGACTCTGTAAGACCTGATTGAGCTGTACTATAATAAGCTCTGGCCTGAGGCCTGCACTAAGTGGACAGACAGAGGGTACTTAAATATCTGTTGAGTAAGCACAGATACAACAGATATAAAGATGAGGAGACGTTTTCCTGGAACTAAGCCTTTGCCTTACCACTTAAAACAACTTAGCACACGCAAGACCAGGCACACCATGGGAACTGCCACCCTGCTTCCCCTCACAACCCCTCCTCCTAGCCCCTACAGACAACGGCACACAATGATGACACGTACACCTCGCGTCTCACGCAGCGCTTGAGATGCTGCTCATGGCAGGCACAGGCTAATGACAGGCACAGCTTGATGAACACAGTGATAATGACATAGATCCCAACCACCATCGACTCTCATGAAACACGAACAGAAAACCACGATCTAAACAGAATCATCTGCTTCATCAATCAGATATATTTTCCCCCTGAATCTCTTCAATTTAACTCATCTGTCTGTCTGTCTGTCTGTCTGTCTGTCTGTCTGTCTGTCTGTCTGTCTGTCTGTCTGTCTGTGTCTGTCTGTCTGTCCACTATAATTTGTGACAGCAGATGTGTGCAGTAGAGCAGACAGAAATAAAAGTGGGGCATCTGTAAATCTCCCAGCCTCTGTAGAGAGGACCAGGAAGAGTCGTAAACCTGAGGGAATGAACGACCATGTCTTTTATACACACTCTATTTATATACGTGAGGAAGACGCTAGCTAGCCCACTAGCCCGCTAGTAAGCGTGGCTGGAGTGAGAGTGTGTGTGCCCTGCGTGTGTGTGTTGTGTGTGTGTTACGTTCTACAAAGCCGATGAAGACTGGTTTATAGATCTGTTACTAGGAGAGGTAGATGAGGAATGACATTGTGTGATGTTATGTGAGAACACACATGTATAGCACTGTACTGTACTGTGTAAAGCAAGTACTGTGTAATGACGCACAGTACAATACCGTAAATGTTACTGTATTATAATGTAAAAAAGTAATTGCTACCGTAATCAGAATAAATTAATGAATGGATGAATGAATGAAATTCATTGAGGGGAGGGGTTTGTATTTCACAGTATTTGACTGTAATTATAAGGGATTGGTGCAAGCAGGTTGGCTGCTAGGTCAAGTGTTTACACATTACAGCGTATTAATGAATATTTGGTGTTTTATATCACTTGCACATCTAGAGGCCTTAACTGTAATGACGCTCCAGGAGAGTGAGGATCCATTTGCAGTTTTATTACAATCTGGGTCGTACAAACAGGGTCAATCGCCAGCAGACACAACAGTAGGGATAAGGCAACTCGTAATCCAGGTACAGGCATAAGGTCAGGGCAGGCAGCAAGCTACAAAAAACAGTCCAGAGTAAATCCACGGGCAGACAGACACAGGCGAAAACGCTCAGAAATGATCACCAGGGTAAACAAGACTTCGCAAAGAGAGAGAGTTTGAGAGCACCTAAATAGTCTACTGATGGGAGTCAGGTGCAACGGTAATCAGAGCCAGGTATGTGGGAAATGTAGTTCAGGGGTTTAATACTCAGGAGAGGGTTCCCTCTGGTGGTGAGCAGGAGGAACAGCGGGAGTCTCGTTTGTGACAGAGCCCCCCCCCTGCGAGCGGCTCCTGACGCGAAGAGGCGAACGACGCCGGGGTCTTCCTCGAGGTCGGGGGCCCGGTTTCTCCGGGTGCGTCCTATGGAACTCAGTCATGAGTGCGGGGTCGAGTATGTCCTCTGTATTAACCCAGGATCGCTCCTCCGGTCCGTACCCCTCCCAATCCACCAGATATTGGAGGAGCCTGCCCCGGCGTCTGGAATCGAGTAGATCTCGAACCTGATATGCCTCCTCGCCGTCCACCAAGATGGGTGGGGGGCCCTGATCACTGGTCTGCTCCTCCTCCTCCGCTCTCGGACCACCAGCGGGTTTGAGAAGTGATACATGAAAAGTGGGAGAGATACGATAATTAGAGGGTAATGCCAAACGGAAGGAAACTGGTGTAATCTGTTTAACAATTTGGAAGGGACCTACATACCTGGGACTGAGTTTCTTGCAAGGAAGTCTGAGGCGTAGGTCTCGAGTGGATAGCCAGACCCATTGACCTGGAGTATATTCGGGATTGGGGCGACGGTGACGATTGGCCTGCAACTTCTGTCTCCTGACAGCACGTAGCAAGTGGGTGTGAGCCTGACTCCAGATGTCCTCGCTTCTCTGGAGCCAGTCGTTGACAGAGGGTACCTCGGTGGGTTCCCCTGACCATGGAAATAGGGGAGGTTGGAAGCCCATTACACATTGGAATGGAGTTAGACCGGTGGAGGGTTTCTGGAGTGAGTTCTGTGCATACTCCGCCCACATGAGGAATCGACTCCAGTCTGCTTGGTTCTGATGACAGTAGGCTCTGAGAAACCGGGTGATCTCCTGATTGAGGTGTTCTGTCTGACCATTAGATTGTGGGTGATATCCTGAAGTGAGGCTAATGTTGATGTTGAGTTGTTGGAAGAATGCTGACCATACTCTGGATGTGAATTGGGGCCCCCGGTCCGACACGATGTCCTCAGGCAGGCCATAGAAGCGAAACACAAGGTTGCACATGAGTTCGGCTGTTTCCAATGCTGTGGGCAGTTTGGGAAGTGGAATCAACCGGCAGGCCTTGGAGAAGCGATCTATGACAGTGAGTATTGTGGTGTTCCCATTGGACTTGGGAAGATCGGTAATAAAGTCTATGGCAAGATGGGACCATGGTCGGTGGGGAACTGGCAGTGGTTGCAGTAGGCCCGATGGTAGTTGTCTGAGATGTTTGCTTGTGTTACAGGTGGTGCATTCGTTAATGAATTTTATTGTGTCTGCCCGCAAGGTTGGCTACCAAAAGCTGTTCTGAAGCAGGTGAACAGTGGCAGCGATTCCAGGATGACCGGAGCTGAGTACGGAGTGAACTTGCTGTAGCACTTTCTGACAGAGATCCTGAGGTACAAAAGTTTTGTTAGAGGGGCATTCGGGAGGAGGGGTCTTTGTGAATTGGCCTGGGTGAGCTCTGTCATGATGTCCCACTGAATAGGGGCCACGATTAATGACTCAGGAAGCAGGGTTTCCTTGGATTCAGTGGGAACTACACCGTCGTGTTGGCGTGATAATGCGTCTGCTTTGGTGTTCTTTGAACCGGGACGATAGGTAACGGTGAAGTCAAATCGTGTAAAGAAGAGAGCCCACCTCGCTTGTCTGGGATTCAGTCTCTTGGCAGATCGCAAGTATTCCAGATTCTTGTGGTCAGTTAGAATCACAAACGGGTGTTTAGCTCCCTCCAGCCAATGACGCCACTCCTCCATAGCTGCTTTCATGGCCAACAGTTCTCGGTTACCGACGTCGTAGTTCTGTTCGGCTGGACTAAGTTTGCGGGAGTAATAGGCGCACGGATAGAGCTTGAGTGGGGATCCGTGCCGCTGTGAGAGGATGGCTCCAATGCCCGTATTAGAAGCGTCCACCTCAACTGTAAACGGGATTTCAGGATTAGGGTGGTGGAGGATGGGGGCAGATGTGAAACGTGACTTGAGTTCTGCGAAAGCCTCCTGTGCTGTAGTTGACCAGGTGAGGTGTGGTGCATTTCTCTTAGTCATAGAGGTTAAGGGAGAGGCTACCGAGCTGAAATTCCTGATGAAGCGTCGGTAGAAGTTCGCAAATCCCAAGAAGCGTTGTAACTCCTTTAAGGTTACTGGCAGTGGCCAGTCTAGAACGGCCTTGACCTTCTTCTCGTCCATGGCGACTCCCTCCTGGTTGATGATGTAGCCCAAGAAAGACGTGGAAGTCTGGTGAAATTCGCACTTCTCTGCTTTGGCGTATAATTGGTGATCAATGAGTCGTTGTAATACTGTTCTCACGTGTTGCACGTGTTCCTCATAGGTGTTGGAATAGACGAGAATGTCATCGATGTAAACAATTACCCAACGATTAAGCATGTCCCGAAAGACGTCATTGATAAACGACTGAAATACGGACGGACTATTGGACAGCCCGAAAGGCATCACCAAATACTCATAGTGCCCAGTGCTGGTAGAGAAGGCTGTCTTCCATTCATCACCGTCCCGGATGCGAATGAGATTTTAGGCGCTGCGGAGGTTCAGTTTGAGACAGAGTGACCGGGTATTGTGTGCTGGTGGGTACCGTTCTGAGTGGACGACGTGAACGAATCAGATTGTCAATCTGAATGGTTAGTTCGATGAATTGATTCAGCGATTTCCCTTCATCTCGGCAGGCCAGTTCGGATTGCAACTCCAAGCTGAGTCCCTTGCGAAAGAGCAGTTTAAGTGTGCTCTCCACCCAGTCGGTTTGAGCTGCTAGAGTGCGAAATGTCAAAGCATATTCTGCTGCGGTATTCCTGCCCTGGCTCAACGCAAGTAGTCGGTCATCAGCTCTCATACCTCCCTCCGGGTGTTCAAATATTTCCCGGAAGCGTTGAAGAAAGGTACCAAACGATGGAAAAGCAGTGCCATCCTCTCTCCAAACCGCCGTCACCCACTCTAACGCCTTGTCAGCGAGGAGTGAGCATACCAAGGAAATCTTGCTGGCATCGGTGACATACATAGCTGGTTGTTGATCAATGAATAATGAACATTGCAGTAGAAATCCCTTACTTTTAGTTGGGTTGCCGTCGAACTTATCAGGGAGAGCCAGACGTGGGTTAACTGTGAGTGACGGTGGTGGAGAAGCGCCCACACTCGCGTTCGGTGGAGGAGGGGCTGGGTTCGTTAGCGACACCGGCAACCTCTGTAGCGTCCTGACGAGTTCCTCTGTTACTGTAGTTAAATGGGTTAGCTGCTGTTGATGAATGGCGAGTTGGTGAGCTTGAGTGGAGATCTCCGTGGACATCTGAACCAGAGCTGCTGGATCGTGTGTTGGCGAAGTCTTCTGTAATGACGCTCCAGGAGAGTGAGGATCCATTTGCAGTTTTATTACAATCTGGGTCGTACAAACAGGGTCAATCGCCAGCAGACACAACAGTAGGGATAAGGCAACTCGTAATCCAGGTACAGGCATAAGGTCAGGGCAGGCAGCAAGCTACAAAAAACAGTCCAGAGTAAATCCACGGGCAGACAGACACAGGCGAAAACGCTCAGAAATGATCACCAGGGTAAACAAGACTTCGCAAAGAGAGAGAGTTTGAGAGCACCTAAATAGTCTACTGATGGGAGTCAGGTGCAACGGTAATCAGAGCCAGGTATGTGGGAAATGTAGTTCAGGGGTTTAATACTCAGGAGAGGGTTCCCTCTGGTGGTGAGCAGGAGGAACAGCGGGAGTCTCGTTTGTGACATTAACAAAGGTTTCCAAACTGGCAGAGACTACAGGGCAACACAGACCAAAAGGACA
Source organism: Coregonus clupeaformis (assembly GCF_020615455.1). Classification (NCBI taxonomy): domain Eukaryota; kingdom Metazoa; phylum Chordata; class Actinopteri; order Salmoniformes; family Salmonidae; genus Coregonus; species Coregonus clupeaformis. The sequence goes on from NC_059193.1 coordinate 21,564,209, forward strand.
TGGCAAAATGTTCAACCATTTAAGGTTTAAGACTAGCTGCCACTCCAATCTGTCCCCGATACATTTTAAATTGTTGGGGCACTATATCAATACAATTGGTACAGCATTGTCACTCACGTGTGCAACAAATATAGCCTCTTACAAGGCATGCCTCAAAGAATGTTAACACTACCACGCACCCACTAATGGTCAAAAGGCTTTTGGCGCTCTGAAGATACGGTACTGTACTGTATTCTGTAGGGTGGAATTACAATACCATTATAAATACAGCAATTTTCCCACAATGCACCATAATTTACAGTATGCTGCAGTAAAAAAGTTCGGATTTTTTAAAACTGTTGATAATACCAAAGATGACCGTATAAATTACAGTTTTCTGTTACAGTGTAGCACTGGAAACACACACACTTGATACAGGCTTGCGTATAACAAGCACGCACGCACGCACACACACACACACACACACGCACACACGGAAGCATACATAGTGTATCACTAATATAAAAATATATATAAAAAATAGCTATATACTAGGTCCCCTTCCCTCCGTGACTCTGTGACTCTGCTTTATGTGGTGAAAACCTTCCACCTCCACCCTTCCTCTCTGGAGAAACTAGGACAGACTGGTAAAGACATTACCTCTGTCTGAGGCTAGCCTCTCTCTCTCTGGCCTGGTGTACATGGATCAGAGAAAGGGGTGGAGAGAGTGAGGGAGAGAGATAGAGAGAGAGAGAGAGAGAGAGAGAGAGAGAGAGAGAGAGAGAGAGAGAGAGAGAGAGAGAGAGAGAGAGAGAGAGAGAGAGAGAGAGAGAGAGAGAGAGAGAGAGAGAGAGAGAGAGAGAGAGAGAGAGAGAGAGAGAGAGAGAGAGAGAGAGAGAGAGAGAGAGAGAGAGAGAGAGAGAGAGAGAGAGAGAGAGAGAGAGAGAGAGAGAGAGAGACAGAGAGAGAGAGAGAGAGAGAGAGAGAGAGAGAGAGAGAGAGAGAGAGACAGAGAGAGACAGAGAGAAAGAGGGAGAGAGAGAGAGAGACAGAGAGAGACAGAGAAAGAGAGAGAGAGAGAGAGAGAGAGAGAGAGAGAGAGAGAGAGAGAGAGAGAGAGAGAGAGAGCAAGAGAGCGAGAGAGAGAGAGAGAGAGAGAGAGAGAGAGATGTGAAATCTCCTGGTAAGGATATGCATTCACCACATTGCTTTCACCTCTCCTGCAGCTTCAATTGATTGTAACTGCAGGAGGGGAGACGAGGAGAGAAGGCCACTCTTGAATATTGAGATACATCCGTAGAGTACCAGGAGACCTCTCTCCTATCACAGGCATGCTGTCCTCGTTAAGGTTAGTTTATGGAGGGACTCATGAGTCCCACGGTCCAGGCATGGACTCCCTATCCATCAGACTGTAACTGAAGATGCCAATTTCTCAACACGCTAACCATCTGTTTAGACACAATTCAATTTCACCATAAGAAATGTATATTATTACGTTCAAATATGATTTATAAACATTGTATTTTGGAAGTGGAGATACATCATTTGTGGTGTGGAGGAGGTAATTCTGGGGGTAACGTATTGCTTGCAACTGAGGTATATATCAAACTGATATTCACCTAGTTGTGTTGTTTGTTGCTGAACATGGGTTAAGCCAGGTCTTGGTGACTTTGGCTGCGTTCCAAATGGAACCCTAGTCTCTATTCTTCTTCCCTCTGTTCCTCTTTCGCACTCTTCTCTCTTTCTTTCTCACTCTCTCTTTTTCTCTCACTTCCTCTTTCTCCATCTCTTTCATACTCTCTCAATGTTTTCCCTCTCCATCTCCCTCTTATTCTGTCTCTCCATCTCTCTATCAATCCCTCAGTTTTCACCTCTTTCATTCTGCATATGTTTCATTCTACATATGTTTCATTCTATATATCTTTCATTCTACATTCATATCCCCCTTCCCTAGCTTCCCCCTCCTCATTCCACACCTTAACCATTGGCTATCAAAACCCAGTACAGGTCATGAACCTTCAACCCTTAACCACCTTATCTTCTATCAAAACCCAGTACAGGTCATGAACCTTCAACCCTTAACCACCTTATCTTCTATCAAAACCCAGTACAGGTCATGAACGTTCAACCCACCTCATCTTCCAACCAATCCATCCCCATAGAGCCACATAGTGAATCAGTGCCTCCCAAACCTCACACACCCAGAGAGAGAGAGAGTTCCTGCCCTGTGGAACAGAAAGGTTTAGTGGTCCGGTTAAACCCCGCTGGAGATCCTTATCAGGCTGCTAAAACAACATGGATCAACATGTGGCCCATTCCACCCCTGATTTTGTTCTGCAGGGTTCAAGAAAGAACAGGCTAGAGCAAAGTTGGTGCTGGGATGTGTGTGTGTGTGTGGACTTGTTTAACCAGAATTCCCCACAAGAATAGTAAACAAACAAAAAATGGACCAACTGGGGACATTTTGTTAGTCCCCACAAGGTCGTATGCTATTTCTACAGGGTTTCGGGTTAAGGTTAGAATTAGTGTTAGGGTTAGAATTATGTTAAGGGTTAGGGTTAGGAGCTATGGTTAGTTTTAGGGTTAGGGTTAGGAGCTAGGGTTAGGTTTAGGGTTAGGGTTTAGGTTAGGTTTTTGGGTAAAGGTTAGGGTTAGGGTTAAGATTAGGGTTAGGGAAAACAGGATTTTGAATGGGGCTGAATGGTGTGTCACAACAAGGTTAGCTGTACAAGACTGTGTGTGTGTGTGTGTCTAACTCACTGTCACAGTTAGAAAACAGGAACGAGTACAGGACATGCCGTTCTCCAGCAATACATCACACACACACGCACGCACGCACACCAGCAATACATCACACACACACGCACGCATGCACGCACGCACGCACACACACACACACACACACACACACACACACACACACACACACACAATACATACACACACTAAATTAGGAACGACACTGAGACACACACACACAGAATTATGTGTTGTCCATCACAAGACCCACTAAATGATGAACATTCACACAGAGACCCTTGTCTATATCCTTGATGCAGACCTAATCAGAAACAGTGAGAAACATCACTCTGTATTATGGTCCTGTCACCAGAGAAGAGCCCACTCTACAGATCAACATTAAGACATCTCTCTCAGAAGAAAAAAGACCCCATAAAACAGAGAACAAATGCCTCAGAGGATCCTGTTAACCAATCAGATCTCAGAGCAGGGGAGAACCACATTTGGGCATTAACTCTATCTAGTTTCCTGTCAGCTGTGAGCCTGTATACAAACAGTTTTAATGAACACAGCCTGTCATATAATTAGACCCAATTAAGACCTATCACAGAATTAGATGCAATTAAGACCTGCCACATAATTAGACCCAATTAAGAGGACGAGAAAATGAATGAATGATAGATAGGAGAGAGAGAGAAAGATGGGAAGAGAGAACAGGGGGCATGAGTGTGTGAGAAAGAGAGAAAGAGAGTGACATATAGAGAGACGTAAAGGACTGCTAGCCTGGGTGCCAGTCTATTTCCGCTGCCAACTCCTTAGGGAATTGTCATGCCAAACATGGGTTGGCTTGACAACAACAATGGTGTAGGCAAAAGCACAAACAGATCTGGGACCAGCTAGAGGACTGCAGAAAGACTCTGCAAACCATGCACATTTTAATGTCCATTTGTATAGATGTGAAGTGGATCATGGTTCTGCGATGGAGATATTAGATACCGTTAGGACCCACACTACTGGCACACTGAACACACACAGCTGTTACTCTCTCTCTTATATGAGTCTATTATCTGTCTCTCTGCCAGTCTCTGTTTAGTTTCTCATATGCACATGCTGTATTGTTCTCTCTCTCTCTCTCTCTCTCCCATTCTCCTCTCCTCTCCTCTCCTCTCCTCTCCTCTCCTCTCCTCTCCTCTCCTCTCCTCTCCTCTCCTCTCCTCCCCCTCTATCACCAGTTGCCATATGCCTCTTGCTGACAGTCAGCTGTCTCTCTGATCACATAATTATAGTACGGGATATATCTGGAATCCCCCCGACTTCACACCCCCATCCTATGACAGCCTTTTTATTGAGCTGATTGGAAGGAGATCTTTCAGTTGGGTTTTATGCCAGCTGAAAAAACTGAATTGATACAGAACCATAACAACGAGGGGAGGTCTGTCTGTCATCTCTGTGTAGCGATAGACCAGGACATATGTGGAGGGGTTCAGCAATCAGCACCACACACAGCTACAGTTGAAGTCGGAAGTTTACATACACCTTAGCCAAATACATTTAAACTCAGTTTTTCACAATTCCTGACATTTAATCCTAGTAAAAATTCCCTGTCTTAGGTCCGTTAGGATCACCACTTTAAATTAAGAATGTGAAATGTCAGAATAATAGTAGAGAGACTGATTTATTTCAGCTTTTATTTCTTTCATCACATTCCCATTGGGTCAGTAGTTGACATACACTCAATTAGTATTTGGTAGCATTGCCTTTAAATTGTTTAACTTGGATCAAACGTTTTGGGTAGCCTTCCACAAGCTTCCCACAATAAATTGGGTGAATTTTGGCCCATTCCTCCTGACAGAGCTGGTGTAACTGAGTCAGGTTTGCAGGCCTCCTTGCTCGCACACACTTTTTCAGTTCTGCCCACACATTTTCTATAGGATTGAGGTCAGGGCTTTGTGATGGCCACTCCAATACCTTGACTTTGTTGTCCTTAAGCCATTTTGCCACAACTTTGGAAGTATGCTTGGGGTCATTGTCCATTTGGAAGACTCATTTGCGACCAAGCTTTAACTTCCTGACTGATGTTGAGATGTTGCTTCAATATATCCACATAATTAACCAGGTGGCAAATCGCATCTCTGCATGTCTGGCAGACATATCAGTGTGGATGACGGATCACCACCTCAAGCTGAACCTCGGCAAGACGGAGCTGCTCTTCCTCCCGGGGAAGGACTGCCCGTTCCATGATCTCGCCATCACGGTTGACAACTCCGTTGTGTCCTCCTCCCAGAGTGCGAAGAGCCTTGGCGTGACCCTGGACAACACCCTGTCGTTCTCCGCTAACATCAGGGCGGTGACACGATCCTGTAGGTCCATGCTCTACAACAATCGGAGAGTACGACCCTGCCTTACACAGGAAGCGGCACAGGTCCTAATCCAGGCACTTGTCATCTCCCGTCTGGATTACTGCAACTCGCTGTTGGCTGGCCTCCCTGCCTGTGCCATTATTCCCCTACAACTCATCCAGAATGCTGCAGCCCGTCTGGTGTTCAACCTTCCCAAGTTCTCTCACGTCACCCCGCTCCTCCGCACACTCCACTGGCTTCCAGTTGAAGCTCGCATCTGCTACAAGACCATGGTACTTGCCTACGGAGCTGTGAGGGGAACGGCACCTCCGTACCTTCAGGCTCTGATCAGTCCCTACACCCAAACGAGGGCATTTCGTTCATCCACCTCTGGCCTGCTGGCCCCACTACCTCTGCGGAAGCACAGTTCCCACTCAGCCCAGTCAAAACTGTTCGCTGCTCTGGCACCCCAATGGTGGAACAAGCTCCCTCACGACGCCAGGACAGCGGAGTCACTCACCACCTTCTGGAGACACTTGAAACCCAACCTCTTTAAGGAATACCTGGGATAGGATAAAGTCATCCTTCTACCCCCCCTTACCCCACCCCAAAGAAAGAAAAAAAAAAAAAAAAAAAACATATTGTAAAGTGGTTATCCCACTGGCTATAAGGTGAATGCACCAATTTGTAAGTCGCTCTGGATAAGAGCGTCTGCTAAATGACGTAAATGTAAATGTAATAATTTTCCTTCCTCATGATGCCATCTATTTTGTGAAGTGCACCAGGCTCTCCTGCCACAAAGCACACCCACAGCATGATGCTGCCACCCCCGTGCTTCACGGTTGGCATGGTGTTCTTCGGCTTGCAAGCACCCCCTTTTTCCTCCAAACATAACGGATGGTCATTATGGCCAAACAGTTCTAATTTTGTTTAATCAGACCAGAGGACATTTCTCCAAAAAGTACGATCTTTGTCCCCATGTGCAGCTGCAAACCGTACTCTGGCTTTTTTATGGCGGTTTTGGAGCAGTGGCTTCTTCCTTGCTGAGCGGCCTTTCAGGTTATGTCGATGTAGGACTCGTTTTGCTGTGGATATAGATACTTTTGTACCTGTTTCCTCCAGCATCTTCACAAGGTCCTTTGCTGTTGTTCTGGGATTGATTTGCACTTTTCTCACCAAAGTACGTTCATCTCTAGGAGACAGAACGCGTCTCCTTCCTGAGCGGTGTGACTGGCTGCGTGGTCCCATGGTGTTTATACTTGCGTACTATTGTTTGTACAGATGAACGTGGTACCTTCAGTCGTTTGGAAATTGCTCCCAAGGATGCACCAGATTTGTGGAGGTCTACAATTTCTTTTCTGAGGTCTTGGCTGATTTCTTTTGATTTTCCCATGATGTCAAGCAAAGAGGCACTGAGTTTGAAAGTAGGCCTTGAAATACATCCACAGGTACACCTACAATTGACTCAAATGATGTCAATTAGCCTATCAGAAGAATTTTCTGGAATTTTCCAAGCTGTTTAAAGGCACAGTCAACTTAGTGTATGTAAACTTCTGACCCACTGGAATTGTGATACAGTGAATTATAAGTGAAATAATCTGTCTGTAAACAGTAAATTATTTGTGTCATGCACAAAGTAGATATCCTAACCAACTTGCCAAAACTATAGTTTGTTAACAAGAAATTAGTGGAGTGGTTGAAAAAAAAGTTTTAATGACTCCAACCTAAGTGTATGTAAACTTCCAACTTCAACTGTATATGCAGCTATACAGTGTTAGTCAATTAGTTGACGATGAATACAGTAATGTATGTCTTAATCTAGGATCGTCTATCTAAGGCAAGCCATATGTCAGGGGTAATAGAGTACATTGCAACCACTAATTCTAACACCAATTTGCGGGTCACCTAGTTATTGGATCACCTGAGTGCCAGTCTGTTTGTGCTAACTCATCAACTCTTTGTCGCTAATTGTCATGCCAATGGACTTGGCAATGCGCAATGGAGTTAGCAAGACACAAACGGATCTGGGACCAGGCTAGTTATTGGGTGTATCCACTCACAATCCCTCTAAACTTCCACTACATAACCCCCCCTCCTTCCCTCCCTCCCGGTCTGTTGTGACAGTTCTAAGTCCCTAAACAAACTGACCCCTGCCAGCGGAAGACCCATAATCCTCCCTGCAGGCCTGCAGTCCAAACCATCCATTACATCACACCTTGGTCACAGTGTCCTAGTCATACAGGAGGGCTTCGGCTCAGCTCGACAGCATTGAGCTAATGTCAACTGAGATTTACTAAGTTACAGTTTATTGTTGTATTGTGCTGTACTGCACCATGCTATACTGAATTAAGCTATACAATAACATAGCAACCAAAATCATATTGCATTGTTTTGTCCTGACATAAAGTCTCTAGACAGCACAAATATGTTATGTTGCAACATGTCAACAATGGCATCTAATTAGTTAGACTGGCTCTCAGAGAGAGATTTAGCAAGTCAAGTATGAAATGAACCAATCTGGCTACCATTACGTGTATTTGTGTGTGTGTGGATGTGTCTGTGTTGGTGTGTGTGTGTGTATGTGTGTGTGTGTGTGTATGTGTGTGTGTGTTTGTGTGTGTGTCTGTGTGTGTGTGTGTGTATGTGTGTGTGTGTTTGTGTATATGTGCCTGTGTGTGTAACCCTCTGCTTTAAACAGTCATACAAGGCCAGCATTCCTCCATGTAACTGAGTAATGAAAACTGACCACACTTTATTTGTACTTTACAAACACATTGGAAGCAACCAAAACAACATGAAAGACACAATACAGACCACAAACTAACACAAACTGGGTTGCATCCCAAATGACACCCTATTCCCTATATAGTGCACTACTTTTGACAAGGGCCCACAGAGAAATGTGGGAGCAGCATCTCTGACTGTCTTCTTGATGTGGAGTCTTGGTGGAGTTACTGGGTCCTGGAGTGAAAGTAGGCATACAAGCCTCTACTCTGTCTCTCTTCTGTGTGCGTCCCAAATGGCACCCTATTTACTATATAGTGCACTATTTTTGACCAGGGCCCATAGGGGAATAGGGTGTCATTTGGGACATACCCTATGTCTCTAAGAGAACCATGGAATCCATCTTTCTTTTGGCAAGCTGGACAGGTCCAGAGAGGCCAGTTAAACGTCCACTTGGTCGTCCTCGCTCGGTGATCCGTTGCGACACTGACCACATATTTATCTTGGGACTGCATCGAGGAACGCTACGGATGAGGGTTTGGATAAACACTGGGTACCAAATAAACATTTTTGTGTCCTCTTCTCATAAAGATAGCTCCCATTGCTGAGAGTGTTTCAGAGTTCTGAACTACAAGATGAACAGACTACATCTGGTCAGGAGACAAAATACGTGTACTCCAAGACACATATAGTACGGCTATGATAGGGTTAGGGTTAGGTCACTGATAGGGTTAGGGTTAGGTCACTGATAGGGTTAGGGTTAGGTCACTGATAGGGTTAGGGTTAGGTCACTGATAGGTGATCTGGTATCCCAACCCTTGGTGAGTCACTACCCTCAAACAACCTCAACATCTCTTCTATTCTCTTCCATTTCACTCTACCAAGTGTAGACTTATCTTTGAGGGCAGCACACTAAACCCTCTGAAGCTCAATTGAAACAAGTCATTTTCCAAAGTCGTTTTCAAGTCATTTTCAAGTCATTTTCCAAAGTTGTTTTCCATTCAAGGTAAAAGGCCAAACAACCAAAGCCCTCTTACTGACTCATGGAACACAACATACATAAACACATAGATAAAACACAACAAGCTCTTCCCTGGTAATCTAAATTTAACTACAGGCCTCGTCAAAGAGTTTCCAACTGAATCTCCACATCCAGGCATATAAACATGAGACACACACACACACACACACACACACACACACAGAGAAACAGACTGACTCACAGACTCATCTCCATCACCATCACCAGGCACTTGATATCGTGGACATAGGTCGGGGTGCCTTGTAAGGATCCGACGGCGAGCGAGTAAACTGCCTCTTCCATCAATCCTATTAGCCAACGTACAATCATTGGAAAACAAAATGGACGACCTAAGATTAAGGTTATCCTACCAACGGGACATTAAAAACTGTAATATCTTATGTTTCACAGAGTCGTGGCTGAATGACGACATGGATAACATACAGCTGGTGGGATATATGCTACATCGGCAGGATAGAACGGCTGAGTCCGGTAAGACAAGGGGTGGCGGTCTGTGTATATTTGTAAACAACAGCTGGTGCATAAAGTCTCGAGGTTTTGCTCACCTGAGGTTGAATATCTCATGATAAGCTGTAGACCACACTATTTACCAAGAGAGTTTTCATCTATATTTTTCATAGCTGTCTATTTACCACCACAAACCTATGCTGGCACTAAGACCGCACTCAATGAGCTGTATAAGGCCATAAGTAAACAGGAAAACGCTCACCCAGAGGCAGCGCTCCTAGTGGCCAGGGACTTCAATGCAGGGAAACTTAAATCTGTTCTACCTAATTTCTACCAGCATGTTAAATGTGCAACCAGAGGAAAAAAAAACTCTCGACCACCTTTACTCCACACACAGAGATGCGTACAAAGCTCTCCCTCGCCCTACATTTGGCAAATCTGACCATAACTCTATCCTCCTGATTCCTGCTTATAAGCAAAAACTAAAGCAGGAAGCACCAGTGACTCGGTTAATAAGGAAGTGGTCAGATGACGCAGATGCTAAGCTACAGGACTGTTTTGCTAGCACAGACTGGAATATGTTCCGGGATTCTTCTGATAGCATTGAGGAGTACACCACATCAGTCACTGGCTTCATCAATAAGTGCATCGATGACGTTGTCCCCACAGTGACCGTACGTACATACCCAACCAGAAGCCATGGATTACAGGCAACATCCACACTGAGCTAAAGGGTAGAGCTGCCGCCTTCAAGGAGCGGGACTCTATCCCGGACGCTTATAAGAAATCCCGCTATGTCCTCCGACGAACCATCAAACAGTCAATACAGGACTAAGATTGAATCGTACTACACCGGCTCTAATGCTCGTCGGATGTGGCAGGGCTTGAAAACTATTACAGACTACAAAGGGAAGCACAGCCGCGAGCTGCCCAGTGACACAAGCCTACCAGACGAGCTAAATCACTTCTATGCTCGCTTCGAGGCAAGCAACACTGAAGCATGCATGAGAGCATCAGCTGTTCTGGATGACTATGTGATCACGCTCTCCGTAGCCGATGTGAGTAAGACTTTTAAGCAGGTCAACATTCACAAGGCCGCAGGACCAGATGGATTACCAGGACGTGTACTCTGAGCATGCGCTGACCAACTGGCAAGTGTCTTCACTAACATTTTCAACATGTCCCTGACTGAGTCTGTAATACCAACATGTTTCAAGCAGACCACCATAGTCTCTGTGCCCAAGAACACTAAGATAACCTGCCTAAATGACTACCGACCCGTAGCACTCACGTCTATGGCCATGAAGTGCTTTGAAAGGCTGGTCATGGCTCATATCAACACCATTATCCCAGAAACCCTAGACCCACTCCAATTTGCATACCGTCCCAACAGATCCACAGATGATGCAATCTCTATTGCACTCCACACTGCCCTTTCCCACCTGGACAAGAGGAACACCTACGTGAGAATGCTATTCATTGACTACAGCTCAGCGTTCAACACCATAGTGCCCTCAAAGCTCATCACTAAGCTAAGGACCCTGGGACTAAACACCTCCCTCTGCAACTGGATCCTGGACTTCCTGACGGGCCGCCCCCAGGTGGTAAGGGTAGGTAACAACACATCTGCCACGCTGACCCGCAATACGGGGGCCCCTCAGGGGTGCGTGCTCAGTCCCCTCCTGTACTCCCTGTTCACCCATGACTGCATGGTCAGGCACGACTCCAACACCATCATTAAGTTTGCCAACGACACAACAGTGGTAGGCCTGATCACCGACAAAGATGAGACAGCCTATAGGGAGGAGGTCAGAGACCTGTCCGTGTGGTGCCAGGATAACAATCTCTCCCTCAACGTGATCAAGACAAAGGAGATGATTGTGGACTACAGGAAAAAAAAGAGGACTGAGCACGCCCCCATTCTCATCAACGGGTCTGTAGAGGAACAGGTTGAGAGCTTCAAGTTCCTTGGTGTCCACATCACCAACAAACTATCATGGTCCAAACACACCAAGACAGTCGTGAAGAGGGCACGACAAAGCCTATTCCCTCTCAGGAGACTGAAAAGATTTGGCATGGGTCCTCCAATCCTCAAAAAGTTATACAGCTGCACCATCGAGAGCAACCTGACTGGTTGCATCACCGCCTGGTATGGCAACTGCTCGGCCTCCGACCGCAAGGCACTACAGAGGGTAATACATACGGCCCAGTACATCACTGGGGCCAAGCTTCCTGCCATCCAGGACCTCTATACCAGGCGGTGTCAGAGGAAGGCCCTACAAATTGTTTTACAAACGGTAGGGGCCGACATTGTATAGCCTAGGCTACAATTCTACTTTGCGGGGATAGGAGGAGGTCAATGTTTGGGGTCTCGCTTAGGGCGGCATATCGGCCAGGACCGGGCCTGATCAGTGTTGATTAGTCTATAAATTAAGAAAAGATTATGTATCAAACTATACCATACCAGGTTGGAGAGGACTGGCCCATTGTCCATTTGACACAACATTAGCCCATTATAGGCCTCAGAGCCAGAACAACCTTGTTGACTGCTGTTGAATAATTAATGAATAGTCAGACACATCCAACCTTTTTTAAAAGAAGACCGATTTATTTA